>NW_028280977.1:1692500-1759421 GCF_059751285.1 Brachycentrus maculatus | reverse complement strand
TGTCTGGGCATTTACAGGTCTTAAAACCGTTATAAGCTTGGTTCTAGAATGGTTTCTCCTTTAAAGTAGTCACTCACTTAGACCTCCTAGTAACATAAATATAGAATAAACAAAAGTCGAAGAACTAGCAATATTTTATCTACCACAACCTGAATCCACAACAGCTACAAAAAACCGAGCTTATGACGGACGTAAGCCCTGGAAATGCCCGGGCTTTCATATTCTTTTTCATATATGTTGAAATGTCACAAAATAATGTGAAGAGGTATGGGTGTAAAGTGATGACGCCTGATAATTATTTCTAAAAAAAATATATAATATTACAATTTCAATCGTAATTTTTATTTAAAAAGTACAGATTCCGCAATTACATTGTGTATTCACTCGTTTCTTCTTTTTAAAAATATTCTTAAAACACTAATACTACAAAGAAGTCAACCCTTTTTTCTCAAAGCAGACATTAAGTTGAAGTGCTCTCCAGCCTCGTATCACCCTAATTCTGAAAACAACCCTCCAGTACGCGAGTTGCGTTATAAAACACTTACCGTCGAATTTTCCTTGCCTCAAAGTAAAAAAAAAACGCGTACTGGAAAAAAGAGAACCCTTTATAAGACATGTTTATCTCCAGGTTTTCTTTTTATCATATACAAAGCATAAAATACACGACTGCAATAATTTTTCTTCTTGCTTCTTCGAATGGGGGATCTTGGTTCAATGGCAAAGTATGGAGAAATATCAACGCCATCCACGTAAGGGTGGCCACAAGGTATGTACTTACCTAAATATAAAGGGGTCGACGTTCTTTGTCATGGTAATCTGATTTGTTTATATAATAAACTGACGAAGAGATGTTTAAATGAAACTTTTTTACAAATATAATTTACTTGTGACAGTAATTCGCAAGCCGCTTAAAAATATATATGTACCATTTGAGTATATAATTTTCTTGATATGCCAATTTTTTTAAGAAATATTTTAAATGTGTTTAAATTTATACCAAAGTAAGTATATGAAATTGAATTAAATATAACCATTTCGATTAAAAAACTTTTTTTAAATATTTGATTAAAAGTAGCTACTTTGTAGCTATTTGATTAAAAGTAAATATGTTTTTGATCTTGGCCGTTTCATTAGCGTATCCATTATAATACTCTAAAAACCATCGATATCCATTACGCCACCCTGTATATACAAAGGAAATTTATAACTATGAAAGTTGGTGTTGTTTCTAAAATAATCAACAAATGATCAACTTAGACAAATTAATTTAACATACATCATAAACATACAAGAAAAATTTAAATAACAAAGAATGTGTAATACAATGCATTGCAAGTTATTTACTTAACAATATTTTATTTATTGTTTCGGAATTCATTTCGTGGTAAGACATTATGAAATTGTTAAAGAAAAATACTTGTTTTTTTACCACTTGAGTTATATTTATTTTACAACATTTTGAGTGTGTCCAAATACTTGTTCACAAAACCTGGATTATCTTCAATCACAGGAATTACTTTCATATTATTTTTTGACATCTCATCAAATATATATATATATATATATATATATATATATATATATATATATATATATATATATATATATATATATATATATATATATATATATATATATATATATATATATATATATATATATGTATATATATATATATATTTATATGTGTGTATATATACATATACATATTCATTTATTTAAAGTATTTTTCTTTTACAATTTTACTTAAGTATATAAAGAAATCATGATACAAGAAAAATAAATAACAACAAAAATGTAATACAATGCAAACATGTCATACAGTCCAAGTAATACAAAGCACCTTGTAACTCTTTGAGAATGAACCACCCCTCGAAGTTGCGGTTGGTTGTGAGTGGAAAACCCTAAACGTCACCCACGGGACACTATAAATTAGATCGCTTTATATGTACCACTAACTTCAGTGAGGGCAATATCTAGATTATTTTTTGCGGTTAGGGATGGGGTGAAAAGGGAAGAGAAAGAGGGGGTGGTCTTATCTTCTCCCTGCGTCGCTTTCTTTATTAGCATTAATTTATTTGACAGCCCCTGTCGTTGGGAAAGAAAAACTACGAGTGCGTGTGTATTCGATAACTGGGCGGAAGCTGAGAGATGGATGGCTAGCTTATGCAAAGAATGCGTTTTCTATTGCCAGACTTTTCATTTTTAAATTATATACATATACTAGTACTTATAGATGTCTCTAGTTGTCAATATAGTGAAATGTTGGGTAATATATCCAAAATAAAACAAGGTTTGTTGGATTGAATTCTACATTTATTTATGTATATGTTAATACGTGACGCGTTTCGTCTTCTTAGGACATCAAACACATGAGTGTTTGATATGTCCTAAGAAGACAAAACGCGTCACGTATTAACATATACATAAATAAATGTTGAATTCAATCCAACAAACCTTGTTTTATTTTGGATATACTACTCAACAATTCAATTTGGAATTCTACTAACTGTCTGCAGCTACAATAAATAATTTAGTGAAAGTCAAATTTCGTTATAAATTAAAGACTTATCTTTTGAATATTGAAAGCAATAACTTTGTGGATCATATTGATATATTATTTCGAGAAATAAAAATACTTTGTGTTCTGATCCACTCACATGTGAGTGGATCAGAACACAAAGTATTTTTATTTCTCGAAATAATATAAAGACTTATCAACTGAAAACAATTCAAGTTTGATGTAATTACATATATTTTAACGCTGAACGTTGTTTTCATGCCTGAAAACTTATTTTTGACGATAGTTTGATTATTTGTTACGATTTGTAGAAAACTGCTGTAGAATCACATCAAACAATATGTTAACAATAATCTTGCTGCGCAAGTCTTGGCTCTGGATGCAGCTGGTCGAGTGGGTGGGTGAAAAGAGAGCGATTGCAAGTATGTCAGGGCTTTTATAGCTTCCGCCACGTCACTGTTCTCGCCAACTCACTGTTGTCATTTTAACAGCTTAACAAGTCCGCTGTCCATTAAGGGGCCTATCCAAGTCACCACAAAAAAATATGTTAGAAAATAATACTCTGTTAAAATAATTATTTTTTTCAAAACATCTCAGATGGCACTTACAACTTCATACATTCCCGGTCTCGTATAACAATGATCTGACGTCGGGACGTAACGCGTCGTATTTGAACAGAAGGTGGTGTTGTCATGTCGCCTGGGGTAAGTTTGGATTTGAAACTTTGCAGGCATGTGTTAAGAGATGTAGCGGTATATTGGAAAGCAACAGCCCTAGGTCTGTTACTTACTTCACAGTTATCCGTTCTCTGGAAACTTCCTACCACGGGCTTCAGAGTCCTAGCAACTAGTAAGACCGACAAGTGACTATAATTACATATTGTTTACCTGTCGATGAACAGCTTGAACCCGCAATATTGTGGGAGTGGTTTATACGTAAGATAATAATTACATGCCAACCCTTCCGCGATGATGTATAAGTAAATCTATTCACGTAGGTAACGCACAGAAAATATATTGCTAAACACATTCAAATTACCAAATTCATATAGATACTACCCATTTGGTGCCTTAGGAAATCATTCCTCAGTAATCTTAGCATTTTTATGTGAAAAATACACTTTTTCGCTCACTCATTTCAACAACGTATAATGTTAAAAAACTTGAATTTTCAAGAGATCGTTTTTAAAGTTAAAAAATATAATAAAATTTATTAAAAATAAATATCAAGCCACTTATTGAACTTTTTACTATGCAACAGACATTTTTAGATTATACCTGAAGGTTTTTTTCTTCATTTGAAAAATTACTACTTTATTTAAAAAATAAATTAAAAAATGCATTTTCTAAAAATTCAAAAACAACACATTCTGCCTTGTAGCGGGTAAATATTAAGTTATAAATATGACTCTTTTGCCGAGATAAAGTTCATTTTCTGGGCATTCGGAGAACATGCACAACTGAAAATTTACGATATTTGATTTATGACGTTATTGAAAGGAGTGAGCGATATCTGATGATTTTCAAGAAACGCCTGAAAGATTACTCTCTTTCTCATTTTCAGTAATTCCTATGTTTCTTCAAGGGGCCATATATTGGAATAAATAAACTTTTCATGTTAAAAGATACGCTTTATCTCATGACTTTCGCGAAACGCCTGAAAAGTTACTGTCTTTAACTGTCCAACATATTTATAAACATATTTTCTTTTATATATTAAATGTTGAAATCAAACATTTTTAGAGGCTACTAAATTGTATTTTATTGTTAAAAAAAAATTATATTGCTATAAATTTTTTATTTGTTTTTAACAATAAAATACAATTTAATATACACTTAAAAGTCAGTGTTCGACCTAAACATTTCATATATATACATAAATCAGAATGAAGTTGTACAAATTAAACGCCTAATCTATAAATATTCTTCCTTATTTTCGTTTACCTCTCCCTTGCAACTATTTGCCTGATTTTTCTTCCTTTGAGATTCTTTTTTTTAATCTATTCACATCAAACTGAAGAAAAATGTGCTATGACAATGTGTAGAAATTGTAACAATAATTATAGAATTACCCAAGATTATAATATTTATCTATCACGTAATCTGAAAGAATCGTAATTTGCGTTGTTGTACGATATTTCATGCGTAATGTTTGTACATATGTATAACCATATAAGATTATACGAGTATCTATTGTAGAATTGTACAAAAACTGCATATTTATCAAAACTACAAGATTATAAGCTTTCTATCATCCGACTTAGATGGCGAAAATTCCAACTGCAAGAAAGTAGAATGCAATCTGCGAGGGAACAGCAACAAAGCTCCCGCATCTAAAGCTCATGAAGGGGTTGTAAAGTGGATTCTGTTTTATTTACTGTCGCGCACAGTTAGTTATGACGTACACAGCGCCGAACCAAGTGACCGAGCAACTTGGCACTTTGTAATTCCACCGTACAGGTGAAGGCCACTAGGTGGTCGGGAAGTAGCTCACTGATTAACTTAGATGGAAGCCTGTAGTTTGTAGAAACAGTGTTTCTTAAACGTTCGACTGCGGCGAAATATTCACAAGATGCAACACACTCATTCCCTCATCCGCACCATGGTACATAAGGCACTACATCGATTATTCCTGCGCTTCAGGGACCAGTCCAGGGTATGTATATATATATATATATATATATATATATATATATATATATATATATATATATATATATATATATATATATATATATATATATATATATATATATATATATATATATATATATATATATATATATATATATATATATATATATATATATATATATATATATATATATATATATATATATATATATATATATATATATATATATATATATATATATATATATATATATATATATATATATATATATATAAATAAATATATATATATATATATTATATATATATATATATATATATATATATATATATATATATATATATATATATATATATATATATATATATATATATATATATATATATATATATATATATATATATATATATATATATATATATATATATATATATATATATATATATATATATATATATATATATATATATTTATTTATATATATATATATATATATATATATATATATATATATATATATATATATATATATATATATATATATATATATATATATATATATATATATATATATATATATATATATATATATATATATATATATATATATATATATATATATATATATATATATATATATATATATATATATATATATATATATATATATATATATATATATATATATATATATATATATATATATATATATATATATATATATATATATATATATATATATATATATATATATATATATATATATATATATATATATATATATATATATATATATATAAATAAATATATATATATATATATATATATATATATATATATATATATATATATATATATATATATATATATATATATATATATATATATATATATATATATATATATATATATATATATATATACATATAAATATATCTCCCTGGCCATGTGTCACCCCCTACTGTATTTAAATACTGCTACTCTTAAAATTCTTGAAATTTTTTTCGGATTGTATCGCCTTTTTATGGATTTTACCTACTATGTATTGCCTGCTATCCCGACCTACGACAACTACGACACTCTCCTTATCATTCATCGTTCACATTGTGTAATACTACTATACAAAACATCAGTTCATGACTTCCAGATTCATCATTCCATTAATCATTCCATTATCAGGTCAAATGTACACATTTGACCAGGTGATGAAGTGATTATTCCGAAACCGGTTATCATGAAGTAGTGTTTTTTTTTAAACGGTATTACACAACGTAAACGATGAATGAAAAGAAGAGTGTTTTATTACCATACCACAAAGTTAACAATGCTTTCAATATTAAAAAAACGTTATGAAACAGTTTTTGGGGGTCTGACTTTACCTTCCTGTAAAGAATGAAAAATAATAATTTTAATTTATTATTATCTGTGCACTTATCGAATATAATAATAAAAAAATGTATGAATATCTAGTTTTTCTCTTCGTTATCATAATAATTAACATATTATTTTTTGACATCTCATCAAAGATGAAGAAGAATATGGAAGTCTGGGCATTTACGGGGCTGACGACCGTCATAGGCTGGTTTAAGTGATCACTTTACACACGTGTAACATTCACCAATTCTACCCATTATTCACAACCACACTGCTCAAATTCTTGGAAGTTCTATATATATGAACCAATTAAGAAACCTTGTTCTTGAATCACTAGAACTTCACTAGAGACATCTATTGGTGAGATGTAAAGAAGCTTTTTTAGTAAGCAGAAACTCTTATATTAGTATGTGAGATCCGAATCCTGGATTATAATCACACACATGAGAAACGCCAGAAAATACCATTTTCATTTAAAAAAAATAATAATATGAAAATAACTCCTGTAATTGGAGATAATCCAGATTTTGTGAACAAGTATTTGGACACACTCAAAATGTAGTAAATAATAATTAACATTTACGTATACAAACAAAATGTCTTTTGTTGCAATTTATGTTTTTCGACTCACGCTTGAATGCAATAAAGTTTTCCTTGACGCGCGCAATACATAATAAACCACCATTTCCGAAAGCATACTCTCCCGGTATTGTTTTCCCATTTTACGCTTTTCAGATTTGATCTCGTTTAAATGAAAACTCGAATATAAATTATTTTCCGACAAAGCTGGCACTACTTCAGTCGAAATGAGCTCTGAAATATGTCCTCATAGTTTTAAAATTCACAGAAAAATACAACCTTTTGTTAAAATACATAAAAATTGGATTCTCGATGCAAAACTGATGTAAAGCCAAAAAAAGTATTTCATTCATACTACTACTACTATACTACTACTACTACCTCCATCACGCCGTTTCCCAGCAGGGGTAGGCAGAAAGGATGGAACGCCACACTCTTCTGTCCTGACATACACACCTCGCCTCCTTCACATCCATGCATCTAGTCATACATGCCCTCCGATTACGCAGACTTTTGACACCGCCAGATTTTAGGTTCTGATTGATCTGATCGTGCTAAGTCTTTTTCTGTCGTCCTCGTTCTGTTTTCCCTTTCACATTCGCCACATATATTTTCTTAGTCATTCTCTCGTTATCCATTCGCTCCACATGTCCATACCACCGTAAAGAACTTTTCCTTATCTTTTCAATTATTCCTTGTTTAGCCTTACATTCCTTTCTTATATCTTCGTTTTTATCTCTGTCATTAAATAATTTTCCACACGTTCGTCTGAGGAAGCGCATTTCAACATCATTCCTTTGCCAGTTCCATGCCAGTTATTTAATTCATGAGTAGGTAAAAAGGAAGAACAAGGTCGTAAACTGTTTTGATTAGTTCTCATAATAATCTATGAGTTTGATAAATTTAGACAATATAGATGAAGATGGAAACCATTAAAACCATATTATCTTCTCATCTCCACAGTTCAATAAGACATTAAATTTAATTTAATCAAATGGATGATTTGTCTACATGTGATATATTGGATTTAATTAAGTTGAGATGTAACATTTAGCTCTGTAGTAAACAATTTTCCATATAAGGTTTTTTTATGATTTTTTATACAAATATTTGTTAGTGATTTTTTCTTGTTTTTATGTACGTGTAGTAACTCGTTTATTACTTTTCCTTAAAAATTGATATCCAAAATGATAGGTGTGCAGAAAAATCAGTTTGCAAAATCATCATATGCGGAATAATCCGTGATCAAAATTTATGACCAGGCAAAAAACGGTCTATTTATTATGAGAAGTAATTTTGAATTTTTTTTAATGTTTCTTTAATAGTTTTATTTTACTTTACTTTATAACTATTTTCAAAAATGTTTTAAATCATATCAGACGTATAAGGTTTAGAACATTGATTTCAAAGGATGTGTATTTGAAAAAAACTTTAAAATAAAAATCATTTTACATGTAAAAGTACAACACAGGCAAACAATTGTAAGAAAAACGTGTATATGGTATAATTTACATTATTTTTAACCGTAGTTTAATGATAAGTGAATAAGAATACCAAAAATCCTGGGATTAATTCCCAATACCAATAGGTTAAAAAGGGGTTTAAATGACTTTTCAACTCTAATATATTTTCATTCAATTCTAAACTGACAACCGATGCATCAGACTAATCAGTCTGCCTTCATGAGATTGATGATCAAGTAAATGCAGCATTAATTTAATACAATACCCTTTTCACAATTTGATGCGCCATGGAACAGTTTTTTTTGTAAAGTAAGTAAAAATTCGACAAAAAACCGGAAAATTATTTTAATAACATTTTGACACACTTGTCTGGTCCAAAACACAAAAATCGTGAGAAAATATTTTCCACACCGCAAAAAAAAACAACATAAAATATCTAATTTTGGACATCATTGTAAAAGCACAAAAGAACCTTTTCGGGGTCAGTAAAAGAAAAGAATTATGATAAAGCGATAATACGCCTGTTGGGAACACTGAGATAGCTTTATTCGAGATCACACTTCCATGCCTACACGGTGTAACAATACATAGGCGTACTTATATATATTTTTTTTTTATATGTTTATCGTCAGAAACATTTTTTTAATACTATAACGAATATTTAGAAATTATAACATATTGAGTAATATTTTAAAATAACGTTTCTTGTGGTTTTCCATATTATACGAGTAAGTCTCGTATAATATGGAAAATCGTGTGTTTTTTTAAAGGAATAACTCTCAAAGCTTTTACTTTTAAAGGCTTGTCTGCAGATAGAATAGTAAGAAATGTGAAAAATACATCACAAACACCCAGATAAATTAAAAATATATTTTTGTTGAATTTATTTTCCACGGGAATCGAACCCGCGACGCTAGTTTCACAGTCGAGCGTCCACCTAAGATATTAAAAGATAAATCTTTTCAATGATATAATTACATGTGTCGTAAGCTTTTATCCGCAAATAGATTTCGCTCCCATTTTATTTTCATAAATTTATTTAAGTTTCTAACTTTTTAGTTGGTTTAGCTTTTCTTAATTTTTCTCTTGATTTCCCAACTAAACATCAAATTATATTTTTATTATATGTATTTCAATAAAAGTATGAACTTTTACGTATTTTTTATAAAACAGGAAGAGAGTTTAATTTTTGTTTTCTAGATTTTATACTTCAATCAATCAAATATGAATCAATTTATTATTACGTTACACGTAGTGTTGTGGTCCCTATTTATGTTTCAATGAGATTTGTTTTTTTTAATCTATAATCTTTTGATTCAAATTAATAATTTATTTTTTTAAGCTTTTATGTTAAATTTGGTATTCTGTTTAATGAAACTGCTTTTTAAAAATGTTACTAGAAAAATAACCGATTAAAAAAATGTGACAATAGAATTTTTTTTATTTGATTATCTTATGTTTCTTTTATTTCAATCGTGAGATTTTTTGACAAATAATTATAAGTAATAAATTTTGATACGTTTTAGCATTATCATTTTTTCTCCACCGTTGACACATTTTCCATCTCGATATTGTTCGCCGCTTGATGAAGGTTAGAATAGCGTTTAGTCGCAAGGCCGCGTCATTCACCGGGACGTGATTCGGAGGTTAATGTCCAAATATTTGTTTTTGAGGAAGGTTTCGCAAAATAAAATTTCACCCCCATAGAAAACCAATATAAAAATGGCAATTTCGCTACCGCAGAATAGTCACATGTCACATGAACACACGACATGTGGCACAGAAATTCTTAATATGCTTAACCCTACATCTTAGCGACATAGACCGCCGTTAGAATTTTATGCCAAAAACATGTTTACTTTTTTCTATTTTATTCCAAAAACGAAATATAAACTCACATGTTTATACATATGTACGGGAGTGAAAGTCTTAAGGGCATACAA
Organism: Brachycentrus maculatus; assembly: GCF_059751285.1. Classification (NCBI taxonomy): domain Eukaryota; kingdom Metazoa; phylum Arthropoda; class Insecta; order Trichoptera; family Brachycentridae; genus Brachycentrus; species Brachycentrus maculatus. Next base: position 1,748,907 of record NW_028280977.1, on the reverse strand, counting down.
CGCAAACACAGAATTCAATCACCGGCCGACTACCGAAAAGGACACATATGTCTTCACGCCCGATTTCAAAAGAATGTTTATTGGATATTTTTTTAGTGTTTTAGAGTATGGTTTATGTAGAAAAAGTATTTATATAAATTTTTACACCTTTCCTTTCAATAAATCTTTCATTTCAAAACCATGTAATTATTTCAAAGAAAAGCTTATTTTTTCAATGCAAAATGGTGTTTTAAGAAAACAATCATTTACGTAAATTGTTATCTGGATTTAGAGAAAAATTAATAATGACTTAACGAATACTGGGCCTTAAGAGCTACCGAGAGACAGAATTCGAAACGATACTAGGCGCTGTGACCGGAGATATCACACAATGGAGTAAAGAAAGAAGAAGATTTTGGAAAGACCATGTCAATAGGATGGATGAACCAAGGATCCCGTACATTGCGGTTTATACAACAAGGCAGGAGTTGCAATCCATGGTTTGATATAATTTTTCTGACTTATGATGTAGAAAGCGATAAAACCTGACTACTGGTCAAATAAAATGAAAGTAAAAATTACTTACTTTTAAGTGAAAAAACCCAGATTTAAGAACAAGGATTTGAACATACTCAAAATATTGCTAATACATATATCATTTTTCATGAAATAACAAATGATTAAAGAAAACACTTCGTTTTTTACCACTTGACTTTTATTATAGACTACATGTTTCAGAAGTTAAACTTCCATCATTCAGCCATCATTCAGGTCTGTATAATAACTTAAATAATAATAATAATAATAAAACTCAAGTGGTAAAAAACGAAGTGTTTTCATTAATCATTGTAACATGTCTTACCACAAAGTTAATGCCGAAACAATAAATAAAATAACAAATGCATTAAGAATATTAGCATATCCTACTAACCTAAATCTAACAATAAAAAATGTCATTTGTTTGCACAAAATAACTGAGAGTTTTATTTTTATTTTTATTATAAAAAGTTTTCAGAAAAATCTTCACCAAAGAGTCCTTCCGTATACCCTCATAAATGGTTTTAATTTTTAATATCTTTTGTTATTATTATTAAAATTAATTTTGTTAATCATAAACAAACATCATTACTCTTGATAACTTGATAGTATTGGAAATATTAATTAATGAAAATACACAAAAGCTTCAGATTTTATTATTTTGTAGTCATGAATTCTTACTTATAGAAATCGTAATCTTCTTAAAGGATTTCCCTTCCTACGCCCTCCATCAAAATTATTTAATGTTAAATTAACCTATCAAAGAACTTCAAGAGAAAGACAATACAATTATTTATGAAATACACTTGCAAAATAATAATTTATTTTAAAGCAACGATTTACAATTGATTTATTTACAATATCTATAGGTGTGTACAAATCCTGACTAAAACTGACTATAAGCTACATAAAAACAATAAAATCGTGATTTCAACCGTTTCAAATGTAAAAAAATCTTGCTTACATTTAAATAAAAATAAACTTAGCCATATAAAAGAACAAACAAATCAAACATAGATACTGCTGCAAACTCACACATGGAGCGACGTGTGACTTATATGATATATGTATGAGTTCCGAAATTTTGTATTCTTATCTTTAAAAAAGATTAAGCTTGATTAGCTAAAATTATTTATTTTTTTGTGAAAGTTTTTAAACTGTTTAATTACGAAATTTTACACCTTTTGTTATCCTTATAATACGATTAAAACAATTGTTGCCGGCTCAACATTTTTGTATCTCATGTACGAGTTATACAATACGTATTTAATTTTTAACATGCTAAATGCTTAGTAATCTAATAGTTGGTTTCTTGAGTTTTCACGTGATTGTATTTTTTTTAAATAAAATAACATTCAAATTTATATAACATTTATGATTTAAAAAACACAACTTTATCATTCTTTATTATAAATCATCGTAACACAATGCAATTTCAAAAAGCAAGCTGTTAGCTTTAACAAGAAGCTTTATGTTCCGCGTTGGTTTTTCAATGAAACGGACTCGAAGGACTACCTACCTATTCCCTGTGCTAGCACAAAGGCTTAATAACTCATTTTATGGTCCAGCACACTGACTCCCTAAGGATACTATGAACTGAGAAGCCTTCTGGAATGGGAGGATGAGACAACTAAGTTTCTCAATTTGCGGAAACAATATAAATCATGAAATTATTTTCATGTCATTCTTTCTGTTTTTATAACCTCTCGTAAAATGATTCCGAAATAGTATTTTAACTGATTATGTGTGTATAAGAATGATATATAAGAGATGACCTATATATAAATATATATATATATATATATATATATATATATATATATATATATATATATATATATATATATATATATATATATATATATATATATATATATATATATATATATATATATATATATATATATATATATATATATATATATATATATATATATATATATATATATATATATATATATATATATATATATATATATATATATATATATATATATATATATATATATATATATATATATATATATATATATATATAAATATATATATATATATATTTATATATATATATATATATATATATATATATAAATTTATATATATATATATATATATATATATATATATATATATATATATATATATATATATATATATATATATAAATATATATATATATATATATATATATATATATATATATATATATATATATATATATATATATATATATATATATATATATATATATATATATATATATATATATATATATATGTATATACATGTTTCTGTATAGTTCATCTCAAGGTAATATTTTAAAATAAAATTTAAAAAAATGGACAAAACACTATGCAAAAATAACTAATTCACTTATAAAAACGTATTGTTTTTAGAAATTTTAATAAAATATTTGTAAGATTATCTAAATTTAAATATTTTGTATTAATGATTTGCACATTCGTTAAGCAAACTCTTTATCCCATTGAAAATAGCTTTTTTCATATATTGAGAATAAAGTTGACTTTGCAACAATGATTATTTTACAAACAAAACAAGTTACAAACTTTGTGAAATATAATTTTTTTTATATCACTATTATTTTTGGTTTGATAATGGTATAAAACAAAGTGTGAGTTTTATTTTATAAAGTTTATAAAATGTGCTTAAAGGTATCAGCAAAAACATTCAAGAAAACAAGTTACATCTAGCGTAAAGTATTCTTAGTTTATATAAATTTATAGGTAAATACGTTGATGGCATTTCTCAAGGGTGATGGTAGAAATTAGCAATGCAGAAGTATCTTCAAACTTCGTTATCCGCTGTGTACTGGGAATTGGCTGAATTTAAGCATCTCTATTTCAGAATTTTGAATACGGGTGGATATTCCAAAGTTGGAACAGATATCTCTAGGATGCATAAACTTGTTTAGAGGTGTGATGGACCCATTGGAAATTCTCCAAGGCTTCCTGTTATATTTATTGCATCTGATTATTATGCAGAGACTCTTTGATATATTAATTGCTATTATACGTGACTTATTGATCATCTGTAGGGTTTAAAAAGTCACAGCATTTGCTCATTCTTTGATTTTCAATTTAAAAAAATATATTAGATCTACGTTTTGTACTGACATTTTTTGGTGAAACTGCGTTTTATATAATAAAATAATAGCTATGTATATAGTTTTTTCCACATTCATTTAATTTGACCAGCAACCGTGTTTCGTCAATACTAACATCACCAGTCTGATGATATTGGTTACGATAAAACCCGGTCGCTGGTGAAATAAAATTTATGTTGAAAAAATTATATAGTTTTTATTTTATTATCTAAAAAAATATGAAAACGTAACGTCATCGCACTGGACTGAAATGGCTTCATTAAGATTTTTATTGATATCTCAACATAGATGAAAAAGAATATGGAAGTCTGGACATTTACATGGCTTACAACCTGTCATAGGCTAGATTAAAAAGTAACATCAGCCATTCAACCCACGTTTGACGATCACATTTCACAAATTTCGGAAGTTATTATAGTTAAATATTATTTTTATATTGAAAATTTCTTCTTCATTCTTCAAACTCGTATCCGCACCTAATAGCGCAGATGGAACTGGATAATATAAAAGCAGTGTTATCTCGATCGTTAACACATAAAGGAATGGTGAGGGCTTATCAGCCCTGCGCTTCAAGTACCAGTCCGGGGTGATATTGAATAAATATTATAGTCGAAAATCACTCATATTTATTTGACATTCCCCCTTGGAGTCGAACCCGGAACCTTCAGTACGGTAGCCGAGCGCGCTGACCATTACACTACAGAGGTGGAAAAAATTTTAAATAAGAAAACATGTGGGCACTTAGCTATTTTTGTTATTATTTCGGTATATTATAATTTTTTTAAAGATTGTACTATTTTTTCTACTTGATAACATTTCATCTGGGGGATTATAAGTAACAGCATTAATTTAATAATTCTTAACCCTTTAGATAACCCAAAAATAATTAACAAATTTATGTTTCTCATCCATAAATTATCCAAATTTATTTCTTCGAAACTCAAAAAACATATGGACTGTTTCGTCGATTTCCATAAAATGTTCTACATAGTTCCCACATGGCCGGCGTTCTTAATGAATGGACCAGGGTTTCCAGTATAAAGTTGACCTTAATATCTGCCCAACACTCATCTCCATGTGAAACGCATTGAAGGTTTAAATATGAAATTTGCATAACACGTTCATACATATGCTTATTTGATACTTCGTACTGGCAAAATTCTCCAAATAATTTTGAGAATTGTTATTTACTCCAGTAAGTATTACTGAATTTGACGGTTGAATTTAAACAATTCCCTCTAGAAATACTTTTAATGTTTAAATTTAGGATACACGTCTACTCGTAATTAAAATGCCGAAGCTCTTCGGAGAAAATAAATAAATGTAGTATTTTTATCTACCTAAACATACCTATTTTTTGTAGTATTTATGATTCTTCTCTTTCATCTATGTTCAAGTAAACATGGTTAAAGAAGAGAGCCCTGGGTGGAGCATATGACCACTACGCGTCATTTCCTTGGTTTCCTTTGAGTACAGTTAGTGAATAGTTGATAATTAAACATTTCTCTATTTCGTAACTTACTGTTAACTTTGTGGTTTGGTAATATAACACTCTCCTTATCACTAATCGTTCACTTTGTGTATTACCACTTAAAAAACACTAGTACACGATGAATGATAAGGAGAGTGTTTAAATTCTACATTTTTAACATTTCTTGCGCTTTCAGGTCAAATATTTATAAATATTTATTTATTTGGTTATTTTGTTACCTTTTATGAATCTAACTACAAAGAAATGTGATCTTTTATTATATGTATAAAAAAGATTAACATGTAGTATAAATATTATGTTCGAAATGGTAACGGCCGCTAAAAAAAAGGAAAAAAATCTAAATGCGATTCTCGAAATGACACCTTAGGAATGTTATAGTATTTTCAGTTGTAATCCTTATTATCATTAAGATAATACTAACATATGTTTCTCATGCCCTGAGACAAGTTAGTAACAGAAATGAGTAGTCCACTTGCAAATCACGTTAAAAAATTAATTAGTTGAGAAAACTGATAAAATGTTTATTCTTAGAGTTAAGATATAAACGCGCATTCATTTGCGTATTACATAAGTCTAGGATCATATCAAATTCATACATGTTAAGAAATAAAATCACTGTTTATCAATAATTATTTTATTTTCATTTAAGAATTAAACATAGGTAGATGTGTAACTGCAATACAATACAACGATATTTATAGAACTGTATTCAATCAACATAGGTAGTTTTGAAACAGTATAGATTTTACTATTCCATTTTATTCCTAATTTAATGAATTTTGGCAAATTATGTTAAACATAGACGTTACAACCGATTGCCGCTATTAAAATAACTTGGTTTGCAAGCGGACTACTCCAATAGTACACAAGACATAATAGATCGAATATCGTTATGAAATTCCGTACACTGTACGTACAATGTGACAATGTCCTTAAATTGCTTTGGCTGTCCTTAGAGCTACATGGCAGGGTTGCAATTTAATAGTTGACTCAAAGTGCAAGTACCTGGACCGCACGCTTCCCACACGTGGCCCCGACGGGCTCGATTGTCCCCCCATCTGTTGCAAATTAGCGATACTGCCCTACTTTATGACTGGTGCAAAATTAAACTCTGCAAGTTTAAATGTGGGTCTGTACGTTATGACTAGAACCGCACCCGTTTAACGGGTGTATCCTGAATGATATATTGTGCTTTGTAGAAGATGATAAAAGTTTTTTTTAAACAGACATATGTATATATATATATATATATATACATTTACATATATATATATATATATATATATATATATATATATATATATATATATATATATATATATATATATATATATATATGTATATATATATATATATATATATATATATATATATATATATATATATATATATATATATATATATATATATATATATATATATATATATATATATATATATATATATATATATATATATATATATATATAAACTACTGTTTAAGTTTAAACGTTATCTTCCGTATACAATATTTCCATATTCTTATGTAAACTTGTGAAAGCTTCCATATTCTTCTTCATCTATGTTGTGATGTCAAAATTAAAAAATAAATGTTAATAATTCAGCGAGTTATTTTTTTTATATTTTCATTTAAATTTGTTTTAACGACACCAAAGAAAAGATACTATGAAAAGACTTTTTATATTTTTATAAATTTTTATATTTTGTTTTCACAAGGTTATATAAGAATATGGAAATATTGTATACGGAAGATAACGTTTAAGCTTTAGTACATAAAGTTACCACTCAGGTAAATACAAGTGATTTTATGCTCTAATATTTATTTAATATTACCCTGGATTGGTCCCTGAAGCGCTGGAGTAATCACCTTGTCTCAGTGTAAGTAACGATCAAGATACCACTGCGTTAATACTATGAAGTGCCCTATGCACCATTGGATGCGGATAAGGGTTAGAAGAAGAGCAGAAAATATAAAACTATGGTAGTATTTTTTTCATTCTGGTGTAGATATTGTTCTGACGAAGAGATGAGTACCTCTTGACAAAAATCTCGGTGAGTGGTTATGTACTAACATTGCTAACATTCACAAGTTCCTAGCCCAAAATAGCGTTCAATAAATATAAGAGCAAAAATCACATTTTTTATCCCATTATCACATTCATTTTCATTCTAGGAATCGAACCTAGGACCTCCAGCATTGTGGCTTAATGCATCAACCAAAATACTACGGAGGTGGACAAGATTTAAACTAATTAACTTTCATAAAATAAAAATCTAAATATTTACTACGATTTCTAGAGAATTGAACAACATTTTGACTTTCGTCTACAATCAATGGTCAATTGTTACAACTATATTGAAATAAATATTGCATCATCATCCTGTTCGCAAATAATATGAGGGCTTTAGATTAATTTCAAAAGCTTGTTTAACTGGAAAATTGTTCATTTTATGTGAATTGAGCAAGATTTAAATAAAAGACATTATACCTATAATAACCAAGTTTTTAATCACTACGACATAAAAGTAGCTTTTTTATTATTATGTATCATTTGCCGAAAATTATATTAGCAGAAAATCGCACTGTTATAATTTTAATAGCAGTAAACAACGCTGTTAACATTAGTAGAAATACTGAGTCAAACATAAAATATGATATACAGAAAACACAGCGAAAAGTTAATTAAAAAGGGGAATTATGTAAACGAACAAGGGTACTTAAACCTACCGCGGTCGGTGGAGGCGCTGGGTTGGTCACTGCTGCGTACTAGTGGGATATTCCATTCTACACCGTACTTGCCCCACATATATACGTAAATACTCCCATACCTACTTCATTCCCAGCCCATTTCCAGGCGACACACGGTTATGTCGTAGCAAAACAAACAAAAATTCTATATTTGTTGTACCATCATATGATGTACACACGTTTGTTTACAAAATTTTGAGTGTGTCGAAATACTTTTTTACAAATCTGGATTATCTCATACGGAGCTTACCACCGTTATAGGCTGGTTTAAGTGATCACTTTGTACACGTTCACCAAATCTATACCCATGATTGACAACCACTTGAAATTCTTGAAACTTCTATACAGGGTATCCCATAATATGTAGGATTCCTTTTGAGGGGTGTTAGGCCAGCTTATTACTTACCAAAAAATTAAAATATGACCTCAGTGAAAGTGATAGTTAATTTTCCAGATCCTAAAATATGAAAAATTGTAAAAGTGGCACTCAAAAAACTGATCTGAGGCGTAGATTTTCGGAAAATTCATATAAGTGGAAATATCTGGAAAACTGAGGCACTTTTACTGAGGTTGTATTTTAATATTTTGGTGAGTAATTAGCTGGTCTAACTCCCCTTAAAAGGAATACGTAGGATTATGGGACACCCTGTATATTAAATATGGTTCAATTTTCGAAACATAGTGCTTGAATCAATAGAATTTCATTAGAGATATTGGTTGGTAAGATGAAAGAAGTTTTTTTTAATATTCTTTTTCATCTATGTCAAGTTGTCAAAAAATAATACACGTGTGTTCATGTTACCTTAGTACCAAGTATAATCTCCCTAGAATCAGTGCATCAGAATACCTTTTCGATGATGCTACATCGCACTTTTACACTTCTCAGAGCAAACTATTCATTTCCCAACATAGCACATGGCTCTGCAGTCATTAAATGTCCATCTTAACGCTAAGACTATATAGATTATTAAATCTATGTTAAACGATTCAAAGGAAACCCCCCTAAATCGTGATAAAGGTGTCAGTAGATTTTTGTTTAATTAAAAGGAAAATTCATAAGATGTGGGTGTGTGTGTTTGTGTGTTTATGTGTGCGTGTGTGCGTGTGTGTGTGTGTGTGTGTGTGTGTGTGTTTTTGTGTTATGTGTTTTGTACTTTTTTAATCACAATACCAGTTTCCTTTTTTCGTTCAATTCTTTTATCAAATATTTTCAATAATTCCTTTCATAAAATTTCTTCGCTAACTCCTTTCAAGAACGTCATAAATCAAAAAACTTGATTTTTCAGGGGAACGTTTTTAAAGTTAAAAAATATAAAACAATGTGTTAAAAATAAATATCAAGCCACTCATTGAACTTTTTACTGTGCAACAGATCTTTTTAGGTTAAACCTGAGAGTTTTTTCTCCATTTGAAAATTATGTAGTCTTAAAAAAAATTGACAATACCTTTTCTTCGAAATCCAAAAACAACACTTTTTGCTCTGTAGCGGGTGAATATTAAGATTAAAATATGCCTTTTTTTCTGGGATACAGTACATTTTCTGGGTATTCTGAAAACATGCGCAACTGAAAATTGACGATTTTTGATTTATGACGTTCTTGAAAGGAATGAGCGATATATCTTCGTTTTTTCGTGTATCAATGTCTGACCATATTTGTTTGCTGTCTTAAATGAATAATTTATCAATGTTTCCCATTTATAATAATGTTTCCTTGCAACCTTAACTGTCGATGGAATTATCCCTTCTTGGATCTATCTTGGATTGTCTTCAAGACGTGACCTCCTCGATTCCTTAACTATTATCATCCTACGATGCCTTTATTATTTTAAATATACCTTCTTATACAAGTTTTACAATTGTATAATTAAAATGTAACTTTGTTTTAAAATCACTATAAATACTTTATTATAACTTAACTATAATGTCTACAAGTTTCGAAGCTAACCGCTTCTTTATCAAGACTGATTAATACTAAAACACTATCTACTAAACAATATATATATATATATATATATATATATATATATATATATATATATATATATATATATATATATATATATATATATATATATATATATATATATATATATATATATATATATATATATGTATATATGTATATATATATTTATATATATATATATATATATATATATATATATATATATATATATATATATATATATATATATATATATATATATATATATATATATATATATATATATATATATATATATATATATATATATATATATATTGTCAGTCCATTAAAGAAAACGTAACACACCTTGAACAATTAAACTATTGTAGTTTACTTTTGATTGGTTGGAAGATATTACTTTTAGATTTTTTTTTTAAATAGTCAAATAAAACATTTCAAAAATGTGTTTTTGTATCTACGTGTTTTTTTAGGTCTGATTATATAACGACCCTTTTAATGTAAGTAACCCACTACTTATAAGTGTTATCGGTAATTAAAAAATACTATTGGATTGAAGAAAATGTAGTTTGATCTAATTAAACACGTATAATACAAAGTTTTTACCAATATTTCTGAATTTGATGAAAAAATCGTTTGATATGAAAAATGTCTTTTTATTAGCAGGGTACAAAAATACATGATATGACTGAAAAAAGGTTTGATAATAAATATTGTCAGCTACCGGAGAAAGAAAACTTTCCTTCAGTATCCGCTTTGAAAGGAGACAAAGTAAATCACGAATTTGGTCGTAATTCGAATTTATACACCGTTTCAAAAGGTTAGTCGTAAACATATAAAATTTAATTATGTGATTAAACATCGTCTGAAGGACAATTTTAACATTTCTATCCAAAAACAAAAAAAAAAGGTTTAAATAACGTACACGTATTGACATTTTTAAGATGGGCCATTTTTTTGAATTTATCTTGATATTTATGATGATACCATTAAGGCTACGATGAACGTCATAAAGATACGTTTCACAGATTTAAAAAATATATATATTTTGTATTTTGTTGTTTTTAAGAACGCAATTTGTTACTAGTACCATAGGATGTCAACTTATCGACTTATTTTTTTACGATTTTTAATCTTATTGAATCGATCTGAAGTTTTGAATAGTTATGAGTATTTTGTTTGAAATTCACTTGAAAACTAAAAAAAATTAAACTTTATTAGGAAAAAAACATCATTCACTGTTGAATAATACTAAAAATTATTGACGGAAAAGAATTCCAAAAGAATTTCAGCAATTTTCAAGGAACTAAGAGTTGCAATTCCCTACGTAAAAAATAAACGTACGTTAAAATTTGAGTGACTAGTACAAGATACGGGATTGAGGAATTAATGTTTTTGTATTTAAAAAAAATTATGGATGTAATTATCTGTAAGTGCTGGGTTTTGATACTCGTAGGAACTTATATACATTTTATATTCATTCAATCATTCACCGTAATAAAATTTTAATGAATTAAAAAAAAACATTTCCTTATACGTAAAATTCTTTTTAGGTTAAAATTAATTTCTTTTTCAAATTAACCCTTAGCGTTGCCTTGTGTTATTCAAATTTGATAAGCGGAAATGTACACACACGCTAAAGTTAAGCTGTACCTACTTCCTGTTACGTGGAAGGCTCTTTGAGTATAAATATCTCCTGACAATATGTGCCTACATCGATCAACATGTACATTCGCTAGCAAACAGACGTAATCGTTTTATAACAATATTATCCAGCAAATTTTGCAAATTTATAAGCAGATTTTATTGTTACCTGAAATAACAAACGGTGCCTGATAAAAATAATACAAAAATACAACACAAAAATTAATTTTTTTTTTAAAAATATAATTGACAAAAGAAGATTACATTGGATATTTAGGTATACAAATAGACTAATGTTTGGTACTGATATTTCTTACTAAAACTGCATTTTACATAATGAAACAACAACAACTTTATAGTTTTTTTTCCACATATATTTTATTTCACCAGTGACTGAGTTTTTTTTATGGGAATTGAATTGAAATGTGTTGGGGTGGTAGGATTAATGCATTATTAAATAGTATTATTATCACCCAAAATCTATAATACAAATAATTCTATTATAAAATAATAAGTGCACAATTTATTTTCACTGAAAAAAAAATGTGTGGATTTTTAAAAATAAATCAACAATAAAAACAAAAAAATCGCGAATCAATTAAAAACTTTTTTTGTACATTTATACTATACATACCCGTGGTTGGGCCACGATTTTACTTTAATAAAGTAAAACTAAAATATTTTTTTCTACAATTTAACTATTATATTTATGTGCACATTTTTCAGAGTAAATTCCCCATTAAAACATTTTTAATTACTGCTAAAGGTATTATAATATTGCTTTTTGTTGAATAAGGACTTAGTTTGTACCATAAGGATTAAGGACCGTTGGGTGTATCCCGCAGGACCTCATTAAAACAAGGGTCCGAAACAAAATTAATTCCTGGCTATTAATTTAATGACTGTTGCTCAAACGCTACCCAATTATTGGGGAATTATCTTTTTGGTTGAACGACTAAGAACTCAGTAAGTAGGAACGTAATCATTAATTTTGTCTATCAATTGATGCGGTAATAACTTAAGAGGTTCTCAATTAAATTGTGTTAGGTATATTCTTCAAGCACTAATCCGTACCCAATGGTGCATAGGAGACTATATTTGTATAAGCAGTGTTATATTGGTCGTTAAATACAATATATGAACGAAAGTATAATATATAAGTAGGTAATATTTACTTACTACACGTATTAATAACATTCGGAGGTCATGTATGAGTAGATGTATGGACGTGAAGGATTTTTTTATAGAAATTTTTTTATGTTTAACATAAATTGTATACATTTATTTAAATCACAATTTTAACCATATTTTTTAAAAAATGCTGAGACCCACTATGCCACCTTGTGTGTCTTATCGGTTGAGTTCTTTATTAATATATTTTTCATTGTTTTTAACCATTTTAACCTAATATACACACGAAAAAGAGGGAAATATGGGAGTATTTGTCAGAACAATAGAGTTTGGCATTCCATCCTCTCTGCCTACCTCTGAAACAGTGTGATAGTGGTAATAGTAGTAGTATTAGTTCTCACAACATTTTAAATGTGTCCAAATCCTTGTTCACAAATTTGGGTTTCTCCGCTTAAGAGTTATTTTAATCACTTTGACATCTCAACATAGATGAAGAAAAATATGGTAATCTGGGTATTAACAGGGTTTACGACCCGTCAAAGGCTGGTTTAATAGATCACTTTATATATGTGTAACATTCACCATTCTATCCACGGTTGATAATCACACTACTCACTACAGTTTTTTGACCTCATATAACATACATACAATGTATCACATATAATTCACACATTCATTCATGTGTGAGTTCTCAGCAGCATGTATAATTGATTTGAGTAAGCCGTTTAAGCTAAATTATATAATAAAATTGTATTAAATACGATGTTGTACCCAAAACATGGAGTTGGCAAAAGAAGGATGAAAGTAGACTGAATGCAGTCGAAATGCGATCTCTCAGAAGAATGTGCGACAAAACGTATGATAGATGTGCGAATAGTGAAATAAGGAAGGAATGCAAAGCTGAGATAAGCATTATCGATAAAATTAAGAAAGGTGTGTTGAGATGGTTTGGACATGTAGAACGAATGAGTGAGGAAAGAACGGTAAAAGACATTTATGGGGCACATGTCATTGGGAAAAGAAGCAGAGGAAGACCGAGAAAAACATGGCACGATCAGGTATGCCAAATACATGAAAGTGGTTAGGTTAGGAGTCGTAACAATCGGCGGGTATGTATGAGGAGATGCATGAACGTGGAAGAGGCGAAGAATGTTTGCAAGGACAGAGTGGTGTGGCGTTCTATTCTCTCTGACTACCCCTGCGGGGAAGCGGCGTGATGGTTAGTTAGTTAGTTAGTTTTGTACCCAATACTTACTTGTGGAAAGAAAGTAGTACTTACGTCTTATCCAGGTAAATAGGTACAGGAAAAAAAGAAAACCTTCCTTATTTACCTTCAGAATTCTTTGTCACCAACCCTTAAAACAAAATTTTGAATCTTATTATGCTGAAATAAGCACATTCCATACCTTATGGAAAATATTACTTAACGTTAAAAAAATAGTAAAAAACAATGTCTGTACTTTTTGTTAGTCATGTCATTATTGTAAAATGTAATGAAAAAATCACGATTATTTCGTAGTTTCCATTTCGTTTTCAGGTAAAACAAGCCTTTCATTGGCCACAAAAGATAATACGAAATTTTATCTCATATTAAAAACCCATACCCGATCTTTATCAACAAAAAAAAATTCACAGATTTTCCGAATGAGAAAATATGTTATATCCTGCGTCTTAAAAAAATTCCGTGGCTTACAGAGGTAATATGCCTCGTAAGTTCATATATGGGGTGGATCAGTATTCGTAATTCATTTAAATGAAGTACTGTTTTTAAGAGTGTAGCCCAACGTATAAGGTACAAGGTGTACCAAATAATATAACACCCTGGATACACGAGGGAAATCTACCTTCAAAGCTCATTTTTCCCCTCTCCGTTACATTTCTGTTCCGTATTTCGTAACGAAGCCAATTTTTATTTAATTAATAATATTTGCGGTTGCTTGCTCGGTGGTCTGTGAAAGTTTTAATAGAAATCCTCGCTATTTGTTAAAACCTGTACGAAAATGTTAGTTCCTGGTGGAATCTAATTAGGGTCGGTGTATCGTTTTACGGACATGTAAATAATATGGTATACATATATTACTTCATAATATTAGTTTTAGATAATTTATATAGCGCCATTTTCATTAAAAATTCTACTTTAAGGGTGATTCACTGTGATTGAATTGGGGAAAACGAGATAGTGCAAATGATTTAGCCAACAAATACGTTATTACTTTTTTTTACTTTTAAAGATCATCTTTATCTATCTACTGGTGGAAGAGCATTCAATGCCATCGGCCACGCAACAGTAAAAGCACGCATAAAATGTATATGTATATAAAGCATTACAGCAACACACGCAATATTAAATTTTGCCTTTGATAGACTGCGTGCTTCTTGATATCTACTATCACTTATTACAAAAGCAGTAATACACATATTTTTAAATATCATAAATTATCGATATAAAAAATATGCGCGTAGCATGCAATATCGTGACAAAATTTCGAAGCATTCGATGAATTTCTTTAGGATATTAAGGATTGCTTTGCTGTTTTACAGATGTTTAATATTTTCATTGCTTTAAAAGGTAAAATAAAACGCTTTAGAATGTGTGCTTTCTATATTCTTTCTTTTCCATTAAAACCAGCCGCAGAAACGCATGACCGGGTACAGCAAGTTTATAATAATTACAATTGCAATCTAAAATAATTACCCTCCATTTTTTTTATATTATTTTTAAAGTAATAACTCGTAAAGCCTCTATTAGAGGCTTGTCGGCAGGTAAGATAGTAAGGATAGGAATTAAATATGGGAGTATATTTTTTAAGTAACCATTTGATCCAAATATATAACCTAAGCAAGAAATATAAGACTCGCAACATCCCCTTTCAAAGTAAGTTTAACGGCCTTATTAATAAGATTCATTCAATCAACAACGCAGCATAAGATTATATTTTTAGCGAAAGAAAATTCGATGATTCACCAGGAAAACAGGAGATAATATGAATTATTGAGTGAAATTTAATATAACTCCCCTACAGTTTCGTTTTCCCGTGGGAGTTATGCTGGGGAAGATTCAATATTATCATAATTACCATTAATATTTTAGATGAAAATATGCTCGATTTTAATGCTAAAAAAATGTTATAATATTTGAAAATGTTCATTTAAATTTTCTAGAATTATTTGACTACCTCTTTTAAAGATCAGCATAACTATGTGTTGATTGACTGTATTTTAGATTAGTATTTTTTTTATATAAATAAAATATCTATACCCGGCCACGTGTTACTGTGTCTCAGTCTGGTTATATGAAAAAAAAGAGTATGAACACATTTCTGATACGTTTAATTTCACAATGCTTGCGTAACAATATAAACATATTTTTTTTAATCTATGAAACAACAATAAAAAATTTAATCTTCGTGTAATTCATCGATTGCTTTGAATTTTTGTTACAATATTGCATTCAAATAAGAGCGTGTTTTAATATCAATAATCGATAATATTTTTATAAATTTCAAAGTTTTTATATGACCAAATATATAATTTTTGTAAATATTACAGTTTTAATTCACACACTTATTTATTTAAGCAAACGCAACGCAATTAAATCGTAAGAAATATGTTACAATATATACGCGTACAATACTTCATTTGGCTAGGTGTTTTCAGATTTTTGATTGCGTTGCGTTTTCTTTAATACAACGGATGTGTGCACTGACGGTTAGCTAGGTAAAATAAATATTACATAAATTTAAAGTAAGAACATACGTCGTCTAACATTTTATATGTCAAATATTTTTTCTGTTTTCTTTTATTTTAATATGTGACGATTAATATAATTATGGTTGTCACAACTTGAGATAAAATGACTATCAATTTAAGACAAATGAAAATGGAAGTCTAAACTCCCCAGGGACCTAGCATTTGGCAGTCCAAAATAATGTGCAATTGTCTTGAATTCCTTTCACATGCGAGTAGTTATTTGATAGATTAGGAAAAAAGGCTAATTAAAAGTGGTGCCATCGACTGAGAAAGTTGTAAAGGCCTACTCCAGTTGAATAAAGGTGAGATTCATTACGAATAAGTTCACTCATATTTTTATAAGAGCTTGAAACCACATTTCAATTTTTGAATACTTCTATTCGACCAGTTGATCATTATCAATTTATTATTATTTATTATCAGACGCTAGATAATTTACCCTACGAATGATAAATCAACATAAGAGATATATCAACATAGATACAACATCGACGATATTTGTTTTTTCAATCGATTATAAGCGTTTTTTTAATCCGTGAAGAGGAACAAATTACGCTGAAAATTTAACCCGTTTTGTAGATATTAAGAGTAAACCCGGAAATCATAAATCATACTGCGATTTGCACCGCTACAATGCAACGGCGGCAGCATGAACTAAACTGTATGCAATAAAAAAGGAAATTAACGACAATCGAAGTTTTTCTAGTCCGCGCGAACAATACCCTAGGGACGTGCATTTTGCGGTGTTCAGTTTTGTCGTACCCGGTACGCTGTGCGGTTTGCGTCCCGGCTAAATGTACGGACCCATAATTCCTCAGTTCGGGTAGATTCAACTCTACAATATCGTCGAGAGAAGATTGGAATAAAATTGGGGGACGATTTCCGCCTTTTTTAAATCACCCGTTCCGTTTTACTGATTTGGAGAAAGAATTTATGCAAAATGATTTTAAACTACAATAAAATAGCTATGCATTGTACAATTTGTCTTTAATAAAATTCCGTTTACCACTTCGCATATAGCGAATGCATATTTTTTTATCATAAGTATATGTATTGGAAAACGTGAATATTTGTTCAAACTTTTTAAAATATTCCTCTAATCATTCATCGTCCATTTTGTATAATGTCACTAGAAAACACTCTCCTTATCATTCATTGTTTACTTCGTGTAATACCACTTAAAAACTCTAGTTCACAGCTACCGGGTCGGAATAACTATTTCTGTAGATTGTTGACGGAATGGTTATTTCGAAACCGGGTGGGAATCGGATCTAGCTGACTAACTGAACTAACTAACTACCAATCTTTTTCACTGCCTACACAGAGGAAATAGAAACTTGGAGGTGGTTTTACAAACTTGTATTTATAGGCAGTGACAGGGACTATTCTATGATTTTCGCAATTTAGTTAGTAAAAAAATGCTTTACAAGAGAGGTCTCTCAGGAAGCCTAGTGCTTTTGTATCAGATGCGGGAATGCGGCCAACCGCATGTCCCAAGACAGCTTTCTATGTCCCCTAACTTGACTTTACTCAAAAATAATTGTTGCATTCGTCGTCTTCTTCTTCTTCTTCTCTAGCCTTCTGTTTTCCACTTCTGGATATAGGCCTCTTCCGTATCCTTCCATTTGCTTCGATTGTTGCAGCCAGTTTCTACGACCCACAGCAGCTATGTCGTCAGACCATCTTTTTTGGGGTCTTCTTTTTAATAAAATGGGGTTTATCTTGTGGGGTACTGTTATACAAAATGTCTCGCCCATTGCCCCTTGAGTTTTGCCACGCGATCCATGATATCCTCTATTTTGGATCTGTATCTGATATCTTCATTTCTTATTTTATCCATCAGGGTTAAACCAAGCATAGATCTTTCCATTGAACAATATGTGCATTTGAGCTTCTCTGTTTTTGTCAGAGCCATTGTCTCTAGTGTATATATATTCACTGGCAGTATGTTGCATTCGACACGATGCTCAAATATTCTCCATACGGATTCAAAGATTTTATCAGACAATGAACGGGTAATTTAGTTTTGATTCATTATAAACTGGCACCGTAGGTAGGTACCGCAATTTGAAAATGTTACGTTATTGTTTCTACAAGTACATATCCGTTTCAAATAAATTCATAGGAAAATATCACGTTCGCCGCTTAGGGACGATAAACCGAAATAATATCCTCGCATGGATGAATTAACGATGGCTACAACCCCAGCAATGCCACGAACATCGCTCGGGTCACGTACAGTAAATACGTTGGCAGTGTTGCATCGGACAAGCTATACTTGCATCGCGGAAAGTATAGCGTGTACCTGAAATATGTTTCACTTAATACTTAACTATTTTCCCTTTTTTTATTTTTTTACAGGAATCGTAATTGAAAATAAATAAACCGTTTTTAAGACATTAGTTATCTTTATAAATTAAACTTAAAATGCTTGTTTGTTTAAAACCGTAAATCTCCTAAGTTAAAACATTAGATTCAAATACTAACATATTTTTTATAGATTTTATATGGTATACACCCACTACTGCTGCTTCTACTACCATCGCTCCGTTTCCCTACAGGAGTAGTATACATCTAATCACACATGCCCTCCGATTACGTTGGCTCTTTAAACCACCAGATTTTAGGTTCAGATTGATCTGGTCATGCCAAGTCTTTTGTATCTGCCCTCATTTTGTTCTCCTGTTCACATTTGCCAAATATGCTTTCTTAGTCATTCTCCCGTTATCCATTCGCATGTCCATATCACATTAAAGAACTTTTCAACGATTCCTAGTTCAGCATTAAATTCCTTTCTAAATTCTTCATTCCTTATTGTCATATACACCTGATCTATATAAATAAAAATGTTAATGTTTGTTTTAGAAAGGGTTTTTTTACCCATGACATTTGGAAAATATATTTTTTTTTCCTCAATGATATCTGTTGAATGTAACAATAACACACGCAATACTAAACATTGCTCATGACGGACAGCGAAAAAGCGCATATTTTTTTTTGATACACGATTATCGTGAAAACCAAGATGTGAAAAAGCGCATATTTTTTCATTTTATGCACGATTATAGTGTGAAAACCAATATGTGAAGAAGCGCATATTTTCGTTTGATACGCGATTATCGTGAAAACCAATTTGTGAAAAAGCGCATATTTTTCGATTGATACGGGATTATCGTGAAGTGGGGCATATTTTACATGTGAAATGGGGCATATTTTTCGTTTAACCCTGTGTTCGTGCAGTATTTATGATTTGTGACGTTGGATTTGGACACTTGCCATCCTTCGTGCTTCCCGGACCGTCCACTAGAGTACCTTGCGCAATCTGCCCGCCTGCCTATTAATGGCAATTAAGTTTATTACAAAGGGATTTGTATCTATCCACCCTGCAGACATTTGAATTTTTTATTCAGGCCGGGGGGTAAACGGTATCTTAGTGTTGGAAAATAATTTTATTTTATTTTCCCATATATGTGTCCACCTCTGTTAATTAATGGTCAGCACGCTCGGCTAACGTTCTGGAGGTCCCGAATTCAATTTTTTTAATATTTAATAATTGTGTTTTTTTTTATTTACACAAATATTTCAATTTCATACTACTACTGTGAGCCTAAGCGGCTCATTATATAAATAGGTATCAAATTGTTGTAGAGTGGGTCGAACCGAGAAACTCTGACTTAAATGTCCGCGACACATGACCTATGTAGATATATCGAATATGTGACAGATTTCCCCTTTCGCCTGTATTTTAATAATAGATAAAAGTCAAACGCACGTAATATAAATTCAATTGTACAGACGGTCTATCATTCGCTCTGTTGATTTTTCCGTCTCTTCTTAAAATACAATAAAATGGAAATTTAAAAAAAACGTATCAGGTGCCTACGTAGGTTCTATTGAAATATCGTACTTTAAAACTAGGACCGAATTGAATAACTTGCAAATTCTGTCGGCGGGTTTTGGATATGTATGGATTCAACTAATTTAAAATATGAATTGGATAAAAATATACATTTATTTAGCTGTCATATGGTATTTTATATCTGAAAATTTAGTAAAAAGTCGGGTGAAAATAGTCATTTCTGTGATATTTCGTAAATCACCATCACTTTACAGTATTTTTCACCAAAAAAGCACAGTCTACTGTCAATAGCATAGTTTTTTCTCTGAAAATAAAATTTTGAAACAGATTTTATTTTTGTTTAAATGTCAGACCGTAATAATTTCATTTTAATGACGATGTTATGATTATTCCTAAATCGGTAGTCACGAATAAGTGTTCGTTAAAGTGGTATTACACAAAGTGAACGATGAATGATAAGGAGAGTATTAAATATTTATTGGTTTCTTTTATTTTGTTACGTAAATATTTGATTCCACTCCTCTAA
Organism: Brachycentrus maculatus; assembly: GCF_059751285.1. Lineage (NCBI taxonomy): Eukaryota > Metazoa > Arthropoda > Insecta > Trichoptera > Brachycentridae > Brachycentrus > Brachycentrus maculatus. The sequence goes on along the minus strand of NW_028280977.1, from coordinate 1,728,170 downwards.
TTCCTACGTAGTTTTTCGAGAGAACCAAGATTTTACCAAGAATCCTTTTACGGTCCTTACAGAACCTTTTATACTTAGGGCAAGTTTTTCCCAATCCTGAAAAGTTCTCATATAATTAGAAAAATGAGCTTACTTACCGCGTGGAAAATTTTCCCTAAAATCTCCGTGATTCGACATGCTTCTTCACTCCCGAGTTAATGTGTGAACTTGCTAACTTTCCACATACTTCCGGATTAGATAACTGATCTAACATCTCCTTGCTGATAGAATACGGTGGACCCGGGGAATCCATTAGCCATCATTAAGTTGTCTGAACATCAGGGATGGCACACAGGTAAAAAAATACCACTTCGACGAATGAAATACAAATGTTTTCATTTCAAAATCTCCAAAATTCAAATGTTTTCACAAAAATCAATATTTTAATAATATAATGCCAGCAATATATCATTGTTTATACCGATTTTTATGCGGAATCGTTCGGTGAATAAATAAATTAAGAAAATGCGTTTTTTTACTATTTTTAATATAATAGTTACAATAAAATATTAAAATTTAATTCATTTACATATCTACTTTTAATATATCTAAATAAAATTTTTATAATTGGCGTTAAGTTGGTAAAACTCCATTTTTATTGATTTATTATATAATAAATTAAACACTGATTTTTCGAGTCAACTAAGTTGTATTTTATTGTTTACATACATAAAACCAATTTGTGACAATTGTTTCGTCTGGTTATGACATTTTCAAATAGTTACACTGTTCCTCTTAAATAAAGAGATTAAACGTTTTTGCTTGGAGAGAGACTTACACTCTTTGTTTATTGCTCATACTTATGAATGATGTAATATATGTATATTTTGAGAAAAATTTCTTCCCGACTATACAAAATGGTTTGTATTTTCATTAAAAAACATAAATTAAACTATGCATTTCGAGAACGTCATGGAGCAATTCGAGAATAACTCTTCCGTTATAAAAATAGACAAAACTCTACTTATGTGATTAGACGTCATCACAAGGTTTATCTCAAATCATTTAATGAGGATGTATCCAGTTTATGAAAAAAATTCATTTAATTTGGTAAAAGAATGTGCGAAAGAAGTATGCAGGTATGCAGTTAACCAAAATTGATAAGGCAAAAGCACCTAAAGATCTATCAGATTTAGTGTTGTCTTATTTTTAAAAAAAATAATAAGATTAACAAGACAATTAAATTAACTATGTGACAAATCTTGATTGATATAAGATATTGAATCCATTGTAAATATAGTATTTTTAAACATTATTCATTTATCATTAATTACATACATTCACTATAATTTAAAAATATATAATCCAAAAATAAGCCATAAATCCTTCTGCATATGTAAAAAGCAAGGAAAATTTTTAAGGTAACTAATAAATATTATAAAAAAAGTTAAAAACATACATCTCAATCCCTTCAATTTGAAATTTGCGTGGCTGCATCTGCATAATTATTTTTTTTATAAAAAGCTTATTTTTTCCATTTATTCATGTATTGAAATAATTCATTGATTTAAGAAATAATTTTATTAAATAACTACATCATTATCAAAATTATCATTATTTATATATTTTCGTTGATTTTCCGCATTATTTATCAACCCTGATCCATTGTACGCCACACAGGAGATACCATCTCTCTGACACAATCTGTACGAACTATTTGTATCCACGATAGAAAGGTCTGGATCTTTATACTACCATCGTTAATTAATTTAGATTGAAGATGATTAATTACTTAAGAATTGGTTCAATTAAAACATATCGTTATAAAGGATAACTCAAACATAAATCTAATTTCATTAATCGATTCGTCAGTCACTTTGTGGTAAAATCTATCCATTTTTAATTTAAGTTTTACTTAGTAATTATCACAATTTCTTAAAATCTACTGTGACACGTGTTTTGATGCATTCTGCATAATGATTGCGGAATACTGTAATACATAGAAATACTTTTTGATTAAAAAAATTTTAAACTTGATCTAATTTATGGAAGGAAAAATAAACATAAATTACTTTTTATGACATCTCAACATAGATGAAGAGGAATATGAGAGTCTGAGTGTTTACGGGTCTAACGACCGTAATAGGCTGGTTTAAGTGATCACTTTACAAATGTGTAACATTTACCAATTCTACCAATGATTGACAACCAAACTACTTACTAAACTCATTTATTAAATACAAAAAAGGTGTTTCAATAAAAAAAATCCATAACGTCAAACCTGCGATTAAAGAAAACTAAGCTGCGATTTATTGTTTTGACCGATCTATACAAAATGTAAGATTCTAATATTAATTTCTAGTTGAAGAAAGGAAATGTAAAGCATTTCAGCGACAAATTGCCATTTAGTTACACTCGAGTGAAGCGGCATGTTAAAAGACGGAAAACAAAAGTTATGATTTCCGGGAAGGTTTTGCACTTTTTGTCACGTTACGCGATGACTCTTGCTTTGTTTATTAGAGAGTACTCGAGACGAGAGTTCCTCGAGCTGAGACGGCACCCCTATAAAGCTCATTACTCACCTGTAGCGCTTAGGCCTGACAATTTCCGTATAACACATTTACTGAAAATATCACAATCGGTTATTTTATAACTGTTCTCGGGGCGAACGACATTTTTTTGATACAGGGCTGTGAAAACCGCAATGTGCCAAAATCTGATTATAGGATTATTTCATTAAAGAATTTAGTTTATTCTCATGTTTATAACCCTCGTTTATTCTCAATATACCTTTCACATAAAGGACTAAAAGGTATATTAAGAATAAATGAGGAGAACATACATTTAATTCAATTAATTGATTCAACAGTGACTTTGTAGTAATATCTATCCATCTTTAATTTTATTTATTTTTTTCGCAAAAATCACAATTTCTTAAAATCTATTGTGACATGTGTATCGATGCATTCAGCTTTATTCCAGAATGCATAGAAATACATGTAGATTTTTAAAAATAGTAATACTTTAGTGTATACCAAGCATTTAGTATAAACGTAGTGAAGAATTTGATATACCTACCTATACATAGTAGATACCGAGTGAAACTTAATAAAATTGTTATATTTGGAGCTTTTTGACCTGTTCTCATAATAATTAAGTTTTGATTAGACATTTCGATTTTACGACAGTTAAGTTATTTTTCTATGACAAAGGAAAATTTACGAAATCAGGGCCTTACATATAAATTATATAAATATTCCACATATTACGGATAAATTTACGAAGCAATCTGGTGAAGAACTTTAAGGATATTTACTGTTGAAAAAAAACGGTTTGTTTAAAACCGGTAATCCAAGCCCCACCCCTATACGTTTTACATCAAAACACGAATCCTCCACCCTGTTTCTAGAATCCAGAGGAAATAAAAGCAAATAATTACAGATTTTAATTACTTTTTGATTGAGGTTTGTACCCCGGGGCTTCGTTTTCTAGTGTCCTCACTAAGTTCGGGATTATTTTGGAAGAAGATACCAAAGCATCCATTTAATGGGTGATACCTTTTCCATCTGAGGGGACAGGAATACCAAAGAGTGTTGATATTACTTAAAATATTTTTATTTCGAGTGGGACTTTAAAACATGGTTAGTGTTGTTATGGTATTTTTCAATTGAATTTTTGATACATTATTTTGAGAAAAAAAAGACTTTGTTTTTTGATCCACTCACATTTTTATTAAAAACCAACTAGTTTCGGCAACAACCTGTTGCCCTCTTCAGGGTTTATTTTATGACCTATTTTTATGACTAAAATGGTCATAAAATAAATATGAGTGGATCAAAAAATAAGGTGTTTTTATTTCTCAAAATAATATATCACTATGATCCACAGTTAATGCTTTCAATATTCAAAAAAATATATTTTTAAAATTTTTATACAATTCAATGGGTTTTTTTGTTTTGTTGTCGATACAATTTGCAATGGAAAAGAGTTTTTGGATTTCGATAAAAGATGTCACTATACATGTTATAATCACCCTTTAAAAATGTTTTAGACATAGTTGCCTCAAAAAATTAGTTCATTTACCGTAGGTAAGGTTTGGTATTTTTTTTTAATATTTTGTTTTTAAATTATCCAGTAACTTTATGGTAATACAGTTATTTTACATTAAACTTTTATTTCATAAAAAATAAACAAATATCATAATAAGCAATAATTACACGTTTAAAAATATATAAAAACAAATAAATAAAACATATATTGTAGTCATACAGCAGAAAGTGAGCAAGTGTATTTTTTACAAAAACGTTATCATTGACTATTTGATATCTTACTAGCTTAATATTGCCTGAAAAAATCCCAAGTGATTTTAAACTTGGACGAATAATATATTGACTTGTTAAAAATGACTAACTACATTGATATTTATTTTATTGTCAAGCAAAAGGGACTTAAATGGCCCTCGTGAACATTTTACGTTTTGCTAATTGGTCACTTTCTCCTGTACGACTACGATATGTATATTTCAATATACAACGTATAAGTAAGGGCCTAACTTACTAACCTTATGGTTGATAAAGCCGCTTCCTCGCAGGGGTAGGCAGAGAAATAGGATACCACACCAGTCTGTCTTTGAAAATAATCGCATATTCCACATTCATGCATCTCCTTATAAACATTTAAAATACTAGTTCGTGTCAAAAAAAAATTCGGACTTATTCTACTTGTCCGCCTCCGTAGTGTAATGGTCAGCACGCTCGGCTACCGTTCTGGAGGTCCCGGGTTCGATTCCCAAGGGGGGTAAAATAAATATAAGTGATTTTTTCACTGTCATATTTATTAAATATTACCCTGGACTGGTACCTGAAGCGGAGGGCTGATCACCTTTCCTTCATGTGTAAACGATCAAAATAACACTGCGTTTATATGACGCAGTGCCCTATGCACCATTGGGGTGCGGATAAGGGTTTTATTATTATTATTATTCTGCTTCTATTATCAACCACATTTGCCTCATAAATTTGTAAATAAGTAAGAGTCGGATAAGTTTAATTGGCATATCTTTTGTTGGGTTTGTGGATGAAATGTAAAATATATAAAGCATGATTATTGTAAAAAAAATATTAACTGTATTTTATTATAATAATTATCCTACTTTGTCCTGTCCGAAGATTTCAAATGGCAACAAGATCAATGATTATTTTACTACCCCGGATCCCAACCAATATTGGAAGCTCAAACCATTTGAAATGAAAAAGAGTTTTTAGATTTCGATAAAAGATGTCGCTATACATGTTATAATCACACATGAATAAAAAAAATTTGACATCATAGATCAAAGAAATGTTGTAAATTTGTATGAGTCTGGAAAAAATTATTTTTAAAATTATTATTTATTAGCCAGTAACATTATGGTAATAACAATAAACTTTTATTTGATAAAAAATAAATTAATTTTTTACTACGCAATAATTAGACGGTTAAAATATAAATAAATAAAACAGCCAGAATCCAAATAACAATCACACGTGTAAAAAAATAACGTGAAAATCCTTTTCACTGAAGATTTGTTCCTATATTAAATTAAACATGAATGTACTTATACTTACGTACAAAATTATTGATAAAATTTGCTTTAATAAAAATATTCTATATTTATTAAAAATTAAATGACATCTACATAAAACCACTATAAATATATTAAATCTATCCTTTATTAAGGGCCCAGCATTCGTTAAGTCGCATTCATTCCACCGGAGACCACCGGAGAGGTCACTTGTCTGGTCACGCCCGAATTTTTTAAATAATGTATTTTGGAATTTTTTGTTTTATAGAATAAACATTAATATAAAAAATATTTCTTAACTCCTTACCTTTCCATAACTCCTTCCTTTTCAAAACCGTAAAATTATTCCCAAGAAAAACATATTTTTCAATGCAAAAACGGTGCTTAAAAAAATCAATTAATGTTACCTGGATTAAGAGAAAATTAAGTAGCGACTTAATGAATGCTGGACCTCAAACAAATAAAAATTAGATTTGGTTGACTATAGAGCCATCTATGAATATTTTTTCAAAACTTTTTCGACTAAAATAATAGTCGATTTCTGCTATTCTGTTATCAAAAATGGGCGTGTAAAAATGACAAATTTCTACAACCTGTATTATTGAAGTAGTAGGCATATACTAGACCCCAGGTAGCTGGGAATTATAGCTTTTCTTCACAAATTTAAAAAAAAAGCGTGATCAACATATATATACTTATAACATATCGTAGAATTGTCACCATGGTGAAAATATATAAATATATAATAAAAATAATAAAACCCTTATCCGCACCCCAATGGTGCATAGGGCACTGCTTCATTTAAACGCATTGTAATCTTGATCGTTTACACATGAAGGAAAGGTGATCAGCTTTCCGCTTCAGGTACCAGTCCAGGGTAATATTGAATAAATATTACAGTGAAAATATCACTTATATTTATTTGACCCCCCCTGGGAATCGAATTCGGGACCTCCAGTACGGCAGCCGAGCGTGCTGACTATTACACTACGGAGGCGGACAATATATAAATAAGTATATTAGAATTTATTTTGATATGAACATTGGCACCAGGATAATAATAAAGATTGTCTAAATCGTTTAATATAATAACGCAGAAGATATAAGTACAGATTCAGGGCGAAGGAACTTTTATACAAAATATTTTAATTTATAAGTTTTATTATAAATATGTAAACATTAATAAATATAAACAAATTATGAATATCTCCAAGTTTAAATGTTCGGTATAAAAGTATAAATAAAATAATATTTTAAAAAATATATTACTTATCATAAAAAAGTATATCATAGGCTGGTTTAAGCGATTACTTTACAAACATGTAACATTCACCAATTCTACCCATGATTGACAACCACACTACTCAAATTCTTGGAAGTTCTATATATTTTTAAGATTTAATTTTGAAACATTGTAGAAGAATTACTATAATTGTCACTAGTGACACCTAATAGTGAGACGAAGAAGCTTTTTCAGAAACAGAAACAGAAACTCTTATATTATATATGTATGTGAGGTCTGAATCCTGGATTATAATCACATACATGAGAAACACCAGAAAATATCCTTTTCACTGTATTATTTTAGCGTATAATTGGAACAGATAATTAATTAACAACATTTAAGCGTGTCCAAATACTTGTTCACAAAATTCCATTTTCTTCATCATTTGTGTTGAGATGTCAAAAAATAACTTGATAAACAACTCATATAATTGGAGATAAACCAGATTTGTGAACAAGTATTTGGACACACTAAAAATGTTGTTGAAGAGTTATCTCTCTCTCTATATCTCTCCGACGGCGCTACAGCCCGTATCGAGCCTTGGCTTTCATACACATTCGCCTCCAACCCCTCCTTTCCTCAGCGCCCGACTCCCAGTTTGCAACTGAAGAGTGTGGCGTTCCATCCTCTCGGCTTACCCCTGCGGGGAAACGGCGTGATGGTAGAAGTTAAAGTAGTAGTAGGTATAATTAATTATTTGAGTTATCTGAATAGGTATCGTCTTAATGGGATACAACGGAGCGATGTGAAAACGTTGTAAAATGTGCATCATTTATCAATTTATATAGTAGGAGTACTTGTACCGTAGAACGGGGCTACTTGAACTTTGATGCGTTACTTGAGCCCAGTACAAAAAAGATATTTAAATCTGTATTTGGTCTACAATAATGAAGGTATCGTGACAATAAGTGTCACCTGTCAGGGAAACAATGAATCATGTCGGCACGTTCATTATTGTAGACCAAATACAGATCTAATTTTTTGGAACTGGGCTCAAGTAACACATCAAAGTTCTACGGTATTCTATCAGCTGAGTTTTCAGAATAGGCCGATACTTATCTTATCTCACCACGGGCACATTGTGACTATCAGTATACCATAGGTGTACATCGACGCCTAGATAAGTGCTGAACTATTAACACTGCGAATGTACTTCTGGTGATATTGTACAGCTGCATGATAAGCGAGTAACGTTTTGTGTTGTTTAAATGTTTCAGTACAAAATTTTAAGCCAAGGATTATAAATTGTGAGTTTTTTTCTTCCAATTTAAAAATTATAGTATTGCGAGAGTAATTGTTTTCAGTGCTTATCTGGAACAAATTGTCAACTTATTCCAAATACTTCGTGTATTTGGAATAATTTGGCAATTTGTATAAAGCAATCCATAATACGTTCTCACGTATTATGGATCGCTCTCTTGCATTTCTTGACATTTTACTATTTTATGATAAAAAAACGGTTATGTTTAATTAAATTGAAAGAAATTAGGTTTTTTTTTTTTAATATTTTTTTTTAATTAAACACTTGTAAAATAACTAAACGAGTTTTATTTTATTACACACGACAAATTTAAAAAAACTAACAAACGTTTTAATCTACAGGTGAAAAGTAAAAAAAAACGAGAAAAAAATATTTAGGTATACAGGGTGTCCCATAATCCAACGTATTCTTTTTAAGGGGTGTTGTTAGGGTAGCTTATGAATCACCAAAAATGAAAATATGACCTCAATAAAAGTGCTTAAGTTGTCGAGATATTTCCACTTTTTCAATTTGAAAAAGTAGCACTCAAAAAACTGTTGGAAGGCGTAGATTTTCGGTAAATTCATAAAAGTTGAAATAACTAAGGCATTTATATTATCCACTGACACTTCGTGATGGAATTGCATTTTTAATTTATTATTAGATTAAAACCAATATTTTTAGCTTTTCCACTTTTTTTTATTTGACCAGCGACCGGGTTTCGTCGTTACCGACATCATCAGACTGGTGAGAGGCTATACAAATTGTTATGTTAAATATAAAAGAAGGCAGGAGTTGATAACCATGATTTGATATAATTTTATTGAGAAATTAATTTAATTTGAGTGAATTTAGAGTTTAGTTCCGGAGAACATTTCAGAGAACTTCGGACTCCCCCTGGACAACCACAGCGTAGTGGAAGGAGCCGTCAACCAGCATTTCCTGATACTTCGTTACATAATTTAAATTCATTTACAAAAAATGCAAATCTATTATAACTTTAAATAAAATCGTGCTCTCAATACAAAAAAAACCTTTATAAAAAATATTTTTAATATCATACAATACTTAAATTCACTCAAATTAAATTAATTTCTCAATAAAATTATATCAAACCATGGTTATCAACTCCTGCCTTCTTTTATATATATATATATAACATAACAATTTGTATAGCCTCTCACCAGTCTGATGATGTCGGTAACGACGAAACCCGGTCGCTGGTCAAATAAAAAAAGTGGAAAAGCTAAAAATATTGGTTTTAATCTAATAATAAAATAACTAAGGCACTTTTACGGAAATCGTATTTTCATTTTTTGGTGAGTCATGAGCTAGCCTAACACCCCTTAAAAGGAATACCTTGGATTATATTCACATATTGACATATCGAGTCCCCCCGATGTTGAATATCACTTGTGAGAATATGTCTATATATCTACAGGGTGTCCCATATTCCTTCTGTTACGTATTGCTTTCAATCGCAATATTCACAGGAGAGACCACGAGAAGGTTTCTCAACTTTCCCCCCATAACTATTTGTCTTTCCGTTTTACAGATTTATTTTGAGATTATTCACAATATCAGGACCGTGCGACTACATGAAATCACTCATATTTGTTCAATAACATCCACGAGAAAACACCAGAACTAAAAACCGCACAAGATGTATCAGGTACAGCAAATTATTGAAAATAATTTAAACATATCCTTAGTGGAGCAAAACATTGAAAATAATTCAAACATATACAAATACCCTATGCAAACAGAATACAGACACCGAATAGAAACATTCCAGCACTGGCCTAGCCGAATGCGACAAACCCCATCCGAGCTGGCGGAAGCGGGATTCTTCTACTATGGGCTGGGGGATCAAGTAGTCTGCTATTGCTGCGGTGTCGGAGTCATGAACTGGGAAGATACTGACATACCTTGGGAGGAGCACGCGTATTTGCAAAGCGACTGCTACTACGTCATAAAAAACAAAGGAGAGGAATTTATCAAAAACGTTAAAGAATGTAAAGAGACTTGCCAAATGAATGGAGAAAATACGATGCTTTGCCGCCATGCGCCAGCGCTCCGTCGAAAACCCACGATGGCAGCTAAAAATCTCGTCCTGAACATTGGAGAGGTTCAAAGTGACTCGCATGCGTCAAGTACGATTGAATGCGGAAATAATAAGTGCATTAAGTGTAAACTAAACAAACCAAACATCTGCTTTATTGAATGCGGCCATGTTAATCTTTGTGAAGGTTGCTTCGATGGGGTTATCACTTCCAATGCAACATCAAAGTGTCCAATGTGTGATAAAATGAGACATGTCATTAAAATGTACTTCACTTAACCTGTTAACCGGGCGGGACGCATAAATACGTCAAACGTTAACAATATCAAGTACGGGTAGCGGACAGCGGACCGCCTGGTAAACAGGTTAACAGTCGGTCTACCTCAAAAAAAATGATAACTACTGTTCTGGCTCCTTATGTAAAGTATGTTACGTTCTTTACTTATAACATTCGTGTTCGTTTTATTTTATTATCTACATGTATTTTGTCCGCCTCCGTAGTGTAATGAGCAGCACGCTCGGCTACCGTTCTGGAGGTCTCGGGTTCGATTCCCATGCGGGGTCAAATAAATTTAAGTGATTTTTTCACTCTAATATGTGAATACATTAGTATTACCCTGAGTCCCTCAGGACTCTATAACTGCTGCGGGTGGATGGTGGGCTCAGATTCCAAAAAAAAAAAAAGTATTACCCTGTATTACCATCCAGTATTACCCTGGACTGGTACCTGAAGCGGAGGGCTGAACACCTTTCCTTCGTGTTAACGATCAAGATTCAACACTGTGTTTATATAATGCAGTGCCCTATGCATCGTTGGGGTGCGGATAAGGGTTTGAATTGAAATTGAAATTTTACACAATATTTTTATACGTTCATACATTTTATTTATATTGGCTACATTTAATAAAAGTAATGGTGTATTAAGATAAAATATACAAATGTAAATACTCCACGCAGTCATTACAACAAAAGAAAAAAACATTATTTTCTCCATAACTATATTTTTATATTTCTGACAAATATTATAGTTAGTTTTAACTATGAAATAGAAGTAGCAGCATAAGTAGTAGTTTTTCTATCATTTTTAGAAAAAGAAAAAAAGCATCTGCTCTTTTTTTAGGAGGTTTAAGTTTTTTTTAAAGAGAAATATTTGTATCATTTACAAAAATACTTCATGGAGTTCATATTATTTCTGTGAGCCTGAACGGCTCAGTATTAATACGTATATATGTATCAAACTGTGGTTGGAACCTAGAAACTCTGACCCAAGAGTCTGCGACACTAACCACGGGACCATAGATGGTTGAGGACTTTCTATTTTTTCTTTTCCCCATGGGCCTCAGCTTGACTCTTGCCCAATGCGATGATAAAGTTTCTCCTCTTACGTATTTTTTTTGGATCAAAATTTCTGTTTAGGGATAACCAAAGCACTCATAACACTTATGTTGATCATGTTGTAAAACACAGTATGTGGCCATCTCTTGTCATTATTTTTACACTGCATGCTTTAGTTATCTGGTCCATAATGTCTGCAATACATATCGCTCACTCCTTTCAAGAACGTCATAAATCAAAAATCGCCAATTTTCAGTTGTGCATGTTTTCAGAATGCCCAGAAAATGTACTATATCCCAGCAAAAAAAGGCATATTTTTAACTTAATATTTACCCGCTACAAGACAGAAAATGTTGTTTTTGAATTTTGAAGAAAAGGTATTGTTTAATTATTTTTTTAAATCTACTTGATATTTTTCAAATGGAGAAAAAACCCTCAGGTTTTAGCTAAAAAGATCTGTTGCACAGTAAAAAGTTCAATAAGTGGCTTGATATTTATTTTTAATATATTGTGTTATATTTTTAAACTTTAAAAACGTTCTCCTGAAAAATCAAGTCTTTTGATTTATGACGTTCTTGAAAGGAGTGAGCGATATCTATTCTATCATTATCATTATCATTATAGAGAGGCTGGAACCCTGAATGATCTCTGAACCCAGAGATCGGATTACGAAGTAATACTTTCGATATGAATTTTTGTTCAACATTGACACTATCAAATAGTGCATCGTTCGTACCACCCATATAATAATCCCATGGTCCAATATAGACTGACATTTTTTTTTAAATATTTATTTTTGTATAAAATAAAGTTACATTTTTTAGTATACTTTAATATAGTTTCTATACATTAATACACATGGCAAACTTATAATTTTAGTTCGCTGTGTCTCTCCAAAAAAGAGACTGAGCTCTTGTGCTTAATTAATTGTATAATAATCTTTTTGTTTTATTTTACATATGTTTTAAATATATATATGTATCTAATGGGCATTAATTTTTTTCATATGAATTTTTTTGTCTTTTGATGTTTTTATTTATACTTAAAGTTTGAATATTAAGAATGAATAATAAGACCCAGGTAACTTTTGACGATTTTTTTTTCTTAAAACATAATTTTTTATATCGCAAAAGTAAGTTTTTCTTCGAAATAAATATATGGTTTTGAAAATAAAAGAGTTATTGAAAGGTAATGAGTAAGTAAAAATTAGTTAATTAATTAGTTAAAAATTAGTTAGTTAAAATATTTTTCAAAATATATATGAATTATGTAAAAAAAACGTAAACATTAAAAAAAATCTGGCGTGATGTGACGACCAGCTATAGCTGGCTAACGACTCAGCGTAGCCGGATACTTTATGAATTCCATTATTGCGAGTAAGGCCTTAATATTACGTATTTGTTGTCCTAGAAGTGAGTTATTTTATTTTATTTTTCGAGTTATTTTCATTAATATTACTTTTATCATAAATAATTTATATAACTTTTAAGTCCACCCGTATAGTGTAGGGTATAGGGGTTAGTACAAATATACCAATGAAACAACGCCGATAGATTCCTAAAAAGGGGGAGTCAAAATAAATGTAAAATTTATATTTTCCATTTAATAATTAAAATGTAACATTGTTTTAAAATCACTATAAATATTTTATTTTAACTTAACAATGTCTACCGGCTTCGAAGCGAACCGCTTCTTTATCAAGACTGATTAATACTAAAACACTATCTACTTGACAATATTCAAAATGTTTTGACGGTTAGGCAAAGGAGCTTGGGTAGATGGCTTTATTTTTTGGATTGATTAGCAGTTACAGTAAAAAGAGATCAGGTATGTCGAGTGATTGGAAATAAATTTATTAACGGACTTTTGGAAAAATTGTTTACTTGAGTATTTATTAGTTGTAAATTATTATTAGTTGCCTTTTTAATTTCTAATATTCCTAAATAATCTAATTTAAGTCCTGTTGCATAGTGTAATATATTTAGACCTTTATTTTTATGAAATGATAATGAAAATTTTCCTTCAGATGACTGCCAAATTCAAAATAATTATTATTATTTAGACATCTTGTATTCTCTTTACATCGGATGTTAAAATTTATAGTTGTTTTTCTTTTACATAAGCTGGGATACAATAAGCACTGTAAGGAATAAATTCATGATTTATTATATTTATCGACTTTAACTGTGTTATTTTTTAAATATTTAATTCTAATTATTATAAGTATATAAGGCGGGTGTAAAATTTTTGTCGAGTGTGTCCGAACTATAATGAGATAATTTTTTTATCAACATATAATATTTTTCTCCACTGTAAATTTTCATTTAAATTAATTGGTGGACAAGAAAATAAATATGTATTTCTAGCATTTATTTTTAGTTATTTTATTTATTTAATTTTAAGTTTGTGAACTTAACAGCTGCAGTATATAAACAAATTCAGTGTGGGGCAAAATAAACCAAACAATTTTATTTATGAATAACTTTTTTACTAAATAAAAAATATTTTTATATCTTCAGTGATGAAAATCTTGTACCTTTAAAATTGTGTCTGTTAAGAGGAAAAGATGATATCCGTCAAGCGACATCATTTTTTATTGTGTATTGACCTCTTAATCCCGCATTCATAGTTAATTTATGTGGGTCCCTTTAAAAACGGTAGATAGAGGTTTCACTGTATTTATAGTAATATCAAGTTATTTTTGTCATAATTGAAATCCTTCAGTCGAATTTTCCAAAATTCGTACATAAATATGATATAATGACGGTACAAAGGATAAAATAAAAAATTGCCTTTTTTATTGTAATATATTACCTAATAATATTTTTTTTTTAAATCACCGAGTAATAACCGATTTTACTTTGATCATTTTTATTAAATTTTAAATCACACAAAATAGTATTTTGTTTTACTTCATTACCATCCATCATAATCATTCAAGTAGATAAAAATGTCTAAAACTAAAAAAAAATACAAATAATGCTGCTAGTACTAGAAGGAAACTCAGGTACGTACTAAAATTATTTCGAAGCGACTTAGTTTTGGCTGTATTCCATGAACATGTTAAAAATTAACATCTTAACAAATCTGTCTTTAAAAAAATTATGTACATAGCGTACCCTCACCCTTGTTTCATATAAAAAGACATTTTAAAAAGAAAATCACCGTTGGTTTAATAGAAAATTTTATAAAAAATCACAACCGAAGTAATTTTTTAAAAAAATGATAGCGATTTTTTTTGAGAAATTAACAAAACAGTATTAGCTTACCTTCAAGTTTTCGATACAGGTTTTTCCTTTCGCTGTAACTAGCGAAATTGTATTTATCCTTTGTTTTTGTTGCTATTTTACTTTTTAACAAAGCAAACTGTAATATCTGGGCATTAAAAGGGTAAACGACCTGGTATTGACTGGCTTAAGAGATCATATATACGCCGTGTAAAGTTCACCATTGTCCAATTATTGAACATCAATGTTTGGTGTTCAACAACCGACACAATAGTGGACGTTACATAGAGTATAAAGTGATCGTTTAAGCCCGCCAACAACAGGTCAAAAGCTCAGTAAGAGCCTAGATTATCATATTCCCATCGTGTAAGGATATATTTCATATTTGTTATCGATATTTAGCCCTCGGATACAATGAAATGATACAAAAAAAACAGTTTCAATGTCACAATCAGAATTTTATTATAAGGTAAGATTATCATACTACTCCTTTATTATTATGAATTAATTAATTGATTAATTAATTGGTAAAGTAATTAAGAATTACTAAAACAAGGATCTTTTGATCCTTTAGTATCCCACAAAAGGATGAAAGCATATTTTTTAGATTTCTAAATATACGCTCTACAGATAACCTTCTAAGGAAAACATCAATTAAGTTGACTAAGCTGTAGAGCTTCATACAAAAACAACAAAAAATTATGCAATATACAGTCGGTTGCACATGAAAGGAATTAATCATACGTATGCGATACATTCGCTAATTTAAGTAAATATTCTAACACAAACATTACAGTTTTTAAAAAGCATCGATACAAAACATCAATTCATATGAAAGCGTTTTTTGTTAACATATATCTAAACACGATATATGATTGTACTGGATTCATGTACTTTTGATAATACTATTATTATACCTTTTCGAATATTTTTTTAAAAAGTTTTGTTTTTATTACTTACAAAAATACATCAATTTCATACTATTTCTGTGAGCCTAAGCGGCTCATTATTAAAAACAGACGAATTGCGGTAGAATGGGCTCGAGTCCGCGTCACTATCTACGGGACCACAACCCGACATGTTATTAATATATTATTTTTTGACATCTCAACTTAAATGAAGAAGAATATGGAGGTCTTGGCATTTACGGGGGCTTACGACCATCATAGGTTGGTTTAAGTGATCACTTTACTCACGTGTAACATTCACCAATTCTACCCATGATCGACAACCACACTAATCAAATTCTTGAAACTTCTGTATGCATTGTTTATACCTATATTGTTCAAATTCGAAACATTTTGCTTGAATTGAGTAAAATTTTACTACAGCAGAAACGCTTTCATTTATATGTGAGGTCCAATTCCTGGATTATATTCACATAATGAGAAACGCTAGAATTATTTTTTTATTTCAGCTTATAATTTGTCCAGTTAATTTATTTATAATCTATTAAAACGCACGGATATTCCATATTAGTCTTCATCTATGTTGAGATGTCAAAAATAAAATAAACAACTCCTAATTGGAGATAATCCAGATTTGTGAACAAGTATTTGGACACACTGAAATATTGTAAATTATTATTATACGTCAAAATTTAAAAAAAAAAACAGTAAAACGTATTTATTTAAGTACATACAATATTTGCTAACGGTAGTCAATACAAATTATAAGACATACTTTTCTAAAAACAGTGGTCTGAACATATGCACAATATCTGTAGTTTGAATTGGCTACCGTGCTGGAGGATCTTGGTTGAAATCCCAGGTGGAACAAGTGATTTATCACTTATATTTATATTATATTTATGTAATATTTCCCTGGATTGGTACCCTAATCGCATGATTGACTCCCTTGACTTTTCGTATTGTAAATACGTTTATACGTTAATACGTTCAAGGTGAGAACTTTGGGATTTTTTCAGGGCAATATTAAGCTAGTAAGATATCAAATAGTCAATGATAACGTTTTTGTAAAAAAATGCACATGGTCACTTTCTCCTGTATGACTACGATATATGCATCTCGTACAGTCAACAAAATTAGAAATATATTCTGTAGCGATAACCTCAATCTGTAATAACTTACTAAAGAATGTACTATCAGTATTTCTATAAGGAGTTATAATTGTAAACCCTCAAAATCAGCACTTTGAACCGGTTATAGGCATTCGAAGTGTGGTTACATCGTAGAATGCTACGCACTCCATGGACCGATATGGTCACAACGTGAATATATTCAAAAGAACAAGAGTATGAAGATGGTTGCTGACTGATATCAAAGTCCGGAAGGTGTCTTAACTGGGGCATGTGCTTAGAAGAGAGAAGTACAAGCTATTGCATCTAATAATTAATGGCAAAAAAGAAGGCCGATGAGGTATGGGCAGCAGACAGATCTCCTGGCTCCAGAATATACGAGATTAGACGGGGATCAAAACCATCTAGGCGCTGTTTATAGTTGCCCAAGACAAGAACAATTACTCTCAAGTGATAGTTGACTAGATGGACCCCAATTTTTTTACAATGGAGATCTTGGGAGAAAAAAAGAGGTGTCGGAAAACCCCAAAAGAGATGGTCTGACGACATAGTCGCTGTGGGGGTGTAAACTGGCTGCAAGCAGCAACCAACCGGAGGAAATGCAAAGAAGAGGTCTATATCTAGCAGTGGAGGACAGAGGGCTCTTGATGAAGAAGAAGAAAAAGATAGTCAATTTCGGAGGGACGTTACATGGCATGCACAGAAGACCATAGACATGTAGTTCAGACCACTGTACTAACCATACGTTATTATTATTTTTTACTTATGATCTAAGAAAACACGACGAGTACACACTGCGACCTTATGGTTCACTAATTTTCTAACACTTTTAAATGTTGCAAAGTTTGAAAAAGTCTCGCACACTTCTTGACAACCCTCAGACGTGCCTAACTATATTTCGAATGAAATAGAGTCGAAATGTTCGAGGTTTTAAGGCAAGGGATTATAAATTTTGCGCTAGGCACGGATCGGACCGTAAGGACAGCCCAGCAGTTGGTCGGCAATCCTGCCCGCCTCACGAAGCCCGCTCAAGAAAGCTCCGTGAACTGTGGCTGGGTAATTGCGCATCGTGTGTTCCCCTGAAAAAAAAATACATAAAAAATTACTATATAATTTATATATGAAGCACTAACTTTATGATTTTCTATTTAATAATTAAAATGTTACTTTAAAATCAATATTAATATTTTATTACAGCTTAATTATAATGTCTACCGGTTTCGAAGCTAACCGCTTCTTTATCAAGACTGATTAATACTGATTAATACAGTATTAATCAGTCTTGATAAAGAAGCGGTTAACTTCGAAACCGGTAGACATTATAATTAAGTTATAATAAAATATTTAAAGTGATTTTAAAACAAAGTTACGTTTTAATTATAAAAAATTACATACAAGTATGGATTTATTTTCATATCCATCACAATATTTCACGTGAGATAGAATGTAATTGAAAAGTTAAAACTTGATTGGTGAGGTCACAATTTAATGAAGCGATTTAGAAAAAAAGGCGTATTTAATATTAGGGTCCATTAAGTTTATTTTATTTAAAAAAAAAAAAACAAAAAAATATGTACTAGTAATTCGACAGTAGTTTTACAATGCTCTTACAAGGCGAAAATATTGTCACGATTTAAAATTTTTATATTTTTTATTAAAAATATGAATTATCGAGTATTTCAATAGATAAAATAACAAATATAAAGTTATTTTTCCACATTAATTTAATTTGATCAGCGACCGGGTTTCGTCTTAACCGATATCATCATACTGGTCAAAAAACTGTTTGAAAATGATGCAGAATGCATCGAAACACTCTTGTCACAATAGATTTAAAGAAATAGTGGTATTTACACAGTAAAAGTTGATAAAATAAAAAATAAAAAAATTAAAATTCATAAGAATTACATATTTTGCGATATAATTCTGTTAAAACTACCTGCAAAAAAGAGCGTAGGATTGCCAGGGGTTAACTCAACAGGGGCCGCGAGCAAATCGTAGTCCGTTCCAGACGAACCCACAGCTACAAAGGAATACGAACCCCTGGCGTAGGGGTCCGCCCTCCATCTGTGAAACAAACAAGATCATTTTATATTATTTTTTGACATCTCAACAAAGACGAAGAACAATACGGAAGTCTGGGCATTTACGAGGCCAACGACATAAAAAAAAAACATATTGAGTGACATAAGAATTTTGTACCTTAATTATGTAGCTAAGTTTAAATTGCATTTTATTTTCAAATTTTTTTTTTTACAACTTAATTACTATACTTTAAATATATATTTAACCTGTACTTTTATTTGTTCCTGTAAGTTTGCTGTATTGCATTTGCAAAATTTTGAGTGTGTCTAAATACTTGTTCAAAAAATCTGGATTATCTCCAATTAAAGGAGTTATTTTCATATTATTTTTTGACATCTCAACAAAGACGAAGAAGAATACGGAAGTCTGGGCATTCACGGGACTACGACCGGCATAGGCTGGTTTAAGTGATCGCTTTACACATGTGTAACATTCACCAATTTTACCCATGATTGACAACCACACTACTCAAATTCTTGTAAGTTCTATGTATATGGACACTCAAAATGTTGTAAAAAAAAATATTTAAATAAGTTTAGCTAATCGTTACACTGCACTCCCGTTTTACAAGTTTTTTTTTAAAACAAGATCGTAAAATAACAAGTTTGAAAAAATAAAAATAAATAAACAGTGAACTCCCCGTATAAAGTTGAGATAAGAACCGAGTTATTAGAGCGAACGTTATAGGAGGTAAATGTTTTTAACACTCTCCTTATCATTCATCGTTTACTTTGTGTAATATAACTTAGTATATTAAATTACTAACTAACGAACCATCGCACCGCTTTTCCGTGGGGGTAGGCAGAGAGGATAGAACCCCATACTACTCTCTCTTTGCAAACATTATTAGCCTCTCCCCATCTCCTCATACGTACCCGCCGATTATTTTGACTTTCGGCAGTTAAGTATTTGAAGTTCTTGATCATGCCAAGTTTTTATCGGTTTTCTTCTACTTCTATTACCAATCACATTTGCTTCACAAATTTGTTGAAATATCCTTTCTTCACTTGTTTGATTTACACGCGCAAATCATCTCAACACGTTTTTCTTAATTTCATCGTTAATGCTTATGTCAACCTTGCATTCTTTACTTATATTCATCCTTCTTTTGCCAACTCCATTGTGACTCCATTGTGTACTGCCAGTTTAGCTTTCACTGATAGGGTTTTATTTGCCATAACTGAATTTAATGAGCCATTCACTATATTCCCAGCATTCACTCTCCTTTCTATATCATTATCAATCTTTCCATCCCTAGAAAACATACTTCCCAAAAATAAGAAATCATCTACCTGTTCCAAAATTTTGCCATTTATCATTTTACATTAAAAACTACATTTATTCCTTTCAAATACCAATGCTCTATAAAATTAAGTATTATTCAAAATTCAATAAAAGATAAAAAAAAACATTATATCAGCAAATATCACAAAGCATCAGTCATAATATTATCAACAAATTTGGACTTATCGTAGATAAGTGTTAAATTAAACAAACATAGATTGTCATGCGATATTAGTCGGTAGACGATATGCGAGTATGTATATAATATGTGTGCAAAAAATAACGAAAAAAAAACTTTTTTTTCATCTACGAAATTCGGTGACCTTGAAATGCTTGAAAAATAGAATTGTATTTTAGTTTCTTATTGTTTATAATTTTTCGACTTTTTTACGATAGAACAAAAAAATCATATAAGCAAGCATATAAAAAAAACATACTGAGCCTTGAATGAGTACCTTAATTATGTAGCTTAGTTTAAATTCACTTTCAATTTTTACTTCACTATTTTTTTTTGTTACAACTATTTTTTAGAACCAAGTAAGTTTCTTTTCTTTTTGTATGAATTTAAAACCTGTACTTTTATTCGTTTCTGTAAGTTTGTTGTGTTCTCATCTAATTAATGAAAAACATTTAAACAGTTTGTATTGCACTGTATTTCATTTCTTGTGATGTGTTATTCATTGTTTGTGAACCGTAAATTAATAAATGAATAAAATACGTAAATGAATGTTTTTTTAATGACCTGGTGACCACGCATTCCTTGGGTTGTGGGACTGCGCTTGGGCCGAAAATCCCCTTCAAAACGGCGATGCATCTCCCGACTATGACGTCATCTGTGACGTTTTCCATTATAGCAGCAGCTTCCCCCGCCACGAGAGCCAGCAGGACGGGAGCAGAGTACAGATTCCAGAAAAGGAACAGCTCTCCTGAAAAATGAGACCACATATTATTTTGTTTACTTATTTAAACTTCACGTACAGAAAAGAAATAAGTACATTGTCCGGCTTATTGCTAAAAAGCAATTTATTCCAACCGACCAAAAACAGACTAGTGTATTGATCAAAACGTTTGATACTATATATATATATATATATATATATAAATATATATATATATATATATATACATATATACATATATATATATATATATATATATATATATATATATATATATATATATATATATATATATATATATATATATATATATATATATATATATATATTATATATATAGCTCAGCTGTCCAAACTCAAAACACAGTAAGGGACATTTTTTGTAGTACGTTTTTTTGCATAGTAGATTCTACTTAGTCCAAAAATGCAAAAAAAAACGTACTACTAAAAAAAATGTCCTTTACTGTGTTTTAAGTTTGGACAGCCGAACTGTTTGCAATCAGAAGATAGATAGTACTTGAACATTAAAAAAAAACATAAATCACAAAGTAATGATAATAAAGAAGGCAAAGGAAAAATGGAGTTTAGGGAAGGAGGTAGAGGGAAAAACTAAGAGGGGAGGTTTGATGGACATTTAAGATTCTAGTGATAAATAGTAATGTCTCAGACGTTTCTTAAAAGTTATTTGAGAAAGTGCATTTTTTTACAAGGAGAAAAGATGTAATAAATGAAAATATTTAATGCAGGGGAATTATGTAATGCAGAGGAAATATGTAATGCAGAGGAAATATGTAATGCAGAGGAAATATGTAATGCAGAGGAAATATGTAATGTTGAGGAAATATGTAATGCAGAGGAAATATGTAATGCAGAGGAAATATGTAATGCAGAGGAAATATGTAATGCTGAGGAAATATGTAATGCTGAGGAAATATGTAATAAAAAAATTAAGTTGACAAGGTGGTGGAGATTTTCTTTACCTCGACTGGCCGTGGTGGTTCCCACGTGTCCGAAGAGATTGGCGTTGGGATCCCAGAATATCTTCTCGAAACAGAGTACCACCTTGTTCAAATTTCCATATCCGAGTCGTTGGATGGCCCTCACTTTCCAGTCTGGCAGCGGGGGAGAGAATCTCACGCAGTTCTGTTGCAAGGACCCCGGAGTAACAGAAATCTTCAGGACCCCCAGAGGCAACGTGCAAAGGACGACATCACCTGGAATAATACCAAAAATCAACAATGGATTAAAAAAAATAGGACAACTGGTTACTGCTGCTAACCACAATAAATTGTCTAAGTGCCTACAGGTTTCCAGTAAAAACCATAGTGCAATATGTGTTGCCTATGTAACAGAAATAGTGCTTGTGTAGATTTCATGTTGGTATCATTGTCTTGGAGCTTATTTCAGGCTATTTATTGCAGCGATGTGCACATGTCGGGATATTTATAGGTTATCTGTAAATTAGTTTATCAATTTTGTGAGGTTATTGAACGCAATAAACAAAATGACAAGTGAGTTATAGTCAAAATAATATTAAAAACAAGAAGTGTTATATATTACCTCATATTTTTAAGAATTAATGCTTTTATTTATACTTTTTAAAACATGATCTTTGTTGCTAACTACCCCAGGCACACATTGTGTATTTTTAATTTTGTTGAGGAATAAATGTTGTATCAATCTGTGTGCACAATTTTCAGTAAATTTTCAGTTGCTGTATACACTTATTTGTAAATAATTTGTAGAAAAAAAAATGTGTTAAGTAAAATGTTTTTTATTCTGTCCTCAAAGGGTTAACACAGTACAAAACTTCAATGGCCACCACCAAAAGACGAGAAGTTGGATATTTCAGATATGTGCTTAAAGAAAAGACATCACCTTCTCATATTATTCACGATTGAAAACAAAACTCTTGAAATGATGGAGAATAGGCTTGAGTAACCAGAGATTAAGACTTTCTATGCGAAGCTAAGATACAGATAGCTATAAGGAGAGCTGGCGGTCAGTCTCCAGAATTACCAAAAGTAAAAATAAGATTAAATAAGACAATTCTGGAATGCCCGTGTCAATAAAATGCTAGAAGATAGATTGGTCCAAATTGTTCTTAAAGAGAACCCAGATGGGATGAGACCACCACGAAAACCTTAAGAGATGGCGTGACAGCTGGCAGTCCACATCACAAGAGACGGATAACGGGACAGACATATCCTCGGATTTATAATAAGGAAGAATAAGTTTTTTTGTCTATTTTCATAGCAAAGTGGATGCCTTCCTATATATATAATAAATCTTCTTACGCTGTATATACGAGTATTAGTTCAAAAGAGCCACATGTCTTGGATTGAGAAAACTTTTATTTATCACAGACCTTTTTTGGACGTTTTTCAAGATCCGAATCCCGGGTTATTTTTACATACTGGTAAACACCTAAAAATATGATATATATTTTTTAATCTGAACATTTTAGTATGTTCAAAATTTCAAATGTCCGAAAGTATTGCCTACCGGTTGTTTTGAAACTTTAACACTAGGTTGTACTCAAATAAGCGCTACAAAAAACATGTATTTTTGAAAAACAATCTGTTGTAGCGCCACCTGTTGAACGAAACACAAACATTACTCGTGGCGGAGAGCATGCTTCTTGACAACTGCAGTCATTTAGAATCATCATTTTAGATTGTACTGTGTTTTCGTGCATTATTTTTTGTTTATTTAATAGACTAACTAACTAACCATCACGCCGCTTTCCCGCAGGGGTAGGCAGAGAGAATCAAACGCCACACCACTCTGTCTTTGCAAACATTCTTCGCCTCTTCTACATTCATGCATCTCCTCTTACATACCCGACGATTATTACGACTCCTGACCCGGCCGCTTTCAAGTATTTGACATGCCTGATTGTGCTAAGCTCGGTCAAACTCGGTCTTCCTCTGCTTCTTTTTCCAACTACATTCGCCTCATAAATTTGTTTAACCGTTCTTTCTTCACTCATACGTTCCACATGTCTAAACTATCTCAACACACCTTTCTTAATTTTATCGTATTCAGTTGAAATTAAGTATTTCTTGCCTTTGTAGGTGACCGGAGGCGCTGCGGGATTCCGGGAACTGTTGGTGACCACCTCCACCCCCGTAGTGCTGTACCGAATCTGGGAAGCCGAGGTGCTCAGGCGGATGTCCAGTCCTTCGGATAACGCCACGGGAACGCAGGAGTAGCCATTGCGGACTTGAAACAAAAAACAAAACACAGTAAGTAGTTGTCAAACCCTAAACAAGAATTATACCGAAGGTAGGGTAATAATAAGAAGAAGAAACGGAGAAAGAGAAACAAAAAATAATAAGAAAGGGTTAGAACTAAATAATATGGAGATTTTTTATATTAGGAAAGCAGTTAAAAATGATATTCCCCTAATAAACATAAATTTTACTTATAGTCCATTATTTGATTCAACATCGGTTAAGCAAGATTCGTCAATATCCAGTTCAAACCCCGCCCACTCCATTCATCCTACTAGTAAAAAAGCTGTTTCATTAATACGTTTAACCCTAGTGCATGTTTAACCTCGGCTAGTAACGTATGTCTGTGCTGAAAACTTTAGTGCATGTTGGTCTTCTGGTCGACCAAAAATCGCATGTGTTAAACATTTTATGTAGTTTTAAGTGTGTCAATGATGCTGTGGTGGTGAAGTGTGGTATTGTTTGCATGCTGTAGTAGTGATTGTCCTGACGAAGAGACGGGTACATCTTGAAACCGGTAGACATAAAAATCTTGGTGAGTGATTATACACTAACATTATTAACATTTTTTGTAAAAAAATAAATAAGCAAAGAAAAAATAATCAATACGTTTCTACAACCATTTTCATCAAAATAGTACATTCTGGCCGATTTCCAAAAGGAATGAATATAGAGGAACATAAACACAGTAAAACATACAATTCTTAGAAAAAATTTTGATAGTGAAATAATTTTTAAAAAAACATTTACAAAATCATATTTGGATTAGGGATTCGCGATACAACCAGTTAACAAGAATATAATATAATATTTGATTGATTTATTGGACACATTAAAAAAACGAAAGGTGTGTTGAAATGGTTTGGACACGTGGCACGAAAGAGTGAGGGAAGAACAGTGAAGCAAATTTATGTTGGAAAAAGGAGCAGAGGAATACCGAGGAAAACTTGTCATGATCGGGTATGTCGAATACTTGAAAGCGGTCAGGTTAGGAGCTGAAATATGGCGGGTGTGTATGAAATGCATGAATGTGGAAGTGGCGAAACATGCTTGCAAATAAAAAGTGGTGTGGCGTTCTATTCTCTCTGCCTACCCCTGTGGTGAAGTGGCGTGAAACTTTGATTGGTTAGTTTTTCTTGACAATTTTTATCATTTACATGATAATAACAAATGTTTATACAAATGCAGATATTACCTATGCATATACTTAATTCCCTATGAATAAATAAATAAAGCCTTAAAAAACCTTCAAATATCTTAATTGATATAAGAGGTTAAAAAATATTATTTTGAATACTAATAAGTAAACTTTTTTGACTAGTGCCACCTTGCGGCAGATCGCGACACTAAATCATGCGACCAAAAGTTGCGAGCAGCTTTCAATGTTGCGGGGAAAACTGAAAGCTCGCCAAGACAATATACAAGTGCAAAAGGTGCTCAAAGCTCAGAGAAGGTGGAAAATATAGAGACCAATTTCTCGAATTCATCACAAAATATTTGAAACAATATCAATTCAATTAAAATTAGCATCTTTGAACTGAGAAAAAGCGAGTAGAGGCTTTGAAAGCTTTTGGTGTTACTGCCATCTTTACAAATGTGAGCAAAGCTCGTCCAAACATTTTATTTTGTAACTTTGCCGCAAGGTTTATACGCACCGAAAAGTTTCAAACAAAAGTGAAAAATTGTAAATTAAAAAAATAAAAAATGTTTATAAAGCTAACATTAAAAAATTTAAAAAATACACATTAATTTTTTATAATTAATACATATATTTGACCCCTTACTATGAAGACATTTTTTTTTAAAGGTGGTGAATAATTGAATGTAACGAAATTTTATGAAAAAAAATATTAAAAAATAAGTTTAATTCGAGATTTTCTTTATTAATAAGAATAGGAATTTAAAAAAAAATACACTAAAAAAACATTTTTTGCAGAGATCTACAAACCACCTGATGTGTGTTTTCGGTGGAGTTTATTTTATACAGGTACGTTCAATTTTTTAAAATCTTTTTTACCATAATATACACACATAAATATAACTAAAAATATTATGGTCCAGATCAGGGCTGTCTAAACCAGATACAATCCCGGGAAAATCAAAATAACTAAATAGACTATTTAAAGAAAAATTAAAAATACAGGAATGTCATTTATAAGCCGCGAGCCTTGCTTTAGACATTCCGGATTCAGATGAAACCGTACGAAAATTGGAATCAAGACATAGAATGCGTCGAATTGAAAACATTTATTTTAGCAACATGCGAAATCTCCATTTTGGAAACTGGATCATCCTTTTCATGCACCGTGAAGAGCTGGAATTCTGCGTCTCGGATAATTACAGGATGGATTGTACACCCGCGCTGCGAGCGAGGGTATAAATCGTTTGCGTGCCTACATAAATATCGCTGCAGCTATTATACCTCGCCATCCTCCACTACACGGCGGATATTCCACAATAATTATTCCCGCTAATGAAATTAAATGGAAAGTAAATTTTAATAGTTTGTGGCGTGGAGGAATTATTTTAATTGCGGTTTTAGAGCCACGGGCGTATTGTAGGCATGCGTATTTGCCAGGGAGACTGCTATTAACTGTGATCTGTTGAACTAATCTAAATACATGTAGTTCTACAAACCGAAGAACGAGGGATCGCTTAACTATTGTTACAAAAAAATACAAAATAATGTACGATAATACTACGCTCGGCTACTGAGCTGGAGGTCCCGGGTTTGATTCCCAAGGGGGGGGGGCAAATAAATATAAGCTATTTTTCACACGAATATTTATTCAATATCACCCTGAACTGGTTTCCTGAAGCGGAGGGCTGATCACCTTTCCTTCGTATGTTAACGATCAAGATAAAACCACTTTTATATGATGCAGTATGATGCTATGCACCAACGGGTGCGGATAGGGGTTCGAAGATGATACGTAAAAAAGAAATTCCACATTTCATTGCGAAAAAAATCGACAAATAGTACGATAAATTTTGAAATCTTTGAAATCTTTTACAAACTTTAATGTATGAATTTATTGAGAGATTGTCATTTTTTACTCGCACTACATCTCACAGCAGTTTCAATATTAACATTTCAAATTTTAAATGAGTAAAAAGGCAACAAGATCAATAGCGCAAAAAAAACACAGAGCGTCGAATTGCTCCAACCTTTTGCCCTCTACGTTTATTTCTTTATCACATGACGTTTTTTAGAACAATAAGTAAAGATAAAATTATATTCATTGTAAGAACACGGCCAAGGCAGGTGAAAAACTAATGATTAGTTTCATCATTGGTAATTCCAGGTGGGATTTGTTGATATAATTCAATAACTATGTAATTTTTTACTCGAATTACATCTCACAGCAGTTTCAATATTTACATTTCAAATTTCGAATGAGTAAAAAGGCAACAAGATCAATAGCGCAAAAAAAACACAGAGCGTCGAATTGCTCGAACCTTTTGCCCTCTACGTTTATTTCTTTATCACATGACGTTTTTTAGAACAATAAGTAAAGATAAAATTATATTCATTGTAAGAACACGGCCAAGGCAGGTGAAAAACTAATGATTAGTTTTATCATTGGTAATTCCAGGTGGGATTTGTTGATATAATTCCATAATTATGACTGTGTGTTAAGATTATGAGTATTGCGCATATTCAAAATTTCAAATTGTCATTAAAATTTGCGCTAGTAACAAAGAGTCCACACGGTAAAGACAGATAAGATCGACACCCAGCCCCTGTATCCTACCAATCATTACTTTAAATCCTCAAATTCTCTAATAAATTGCCGGCGCTCTAGACCCGTGTATCAGAAACACCAAGGCAAAAGTAACCAAATTCGTTAAAGATAACGAGATTTCAATGAAAATTATACAACATTCCTAATGACAATTAATATCCGCATCTTTATGTACATGATGCAATGAATCGTATTTTGTGTATTTGCTATTAAATTGATCAAATCAAGATTTATGGCAATATTATAATATTATAAAATAAGAACCATGTCGTTTTTTTCACATTAATTTTATTTGACTAGCGACCGCGATTCGTCGTAACCGACATCATCAGATTGGTGATGTCTGTATGATAAGACCAGTCACGATGAAACCCGGTCGCTAGTCAAATAAAATTCATGTGGTAAAATCAACATAGATTCTTATTTCATTCTACAAAATACAGTCTCACCAAGAAATGTCAGTCTAAAATTTACATCAAAGTATGCAAAAGCAGATCTCGAGATCAAAGTGTAAGGTTATGATTGGCTGCATCATAATAAATACATGTAGTAAAAATTAAAAAAAAAACAGTCTTTAAAAGTGATTCAACTCAAACACGTGACTGTTGTTACACAATTTAAGTTAATATAATCAATAAGAAAACGGCTCAAGTAACAAAAGGTGCTTTATAAACGTGACGCGTCCATGAAATTTCACTCCCAATTCTAGTTAAATTATCGATTGTCGAATCACCGCCGAAGGAGTTTCAAATCAAAAATCTTTTTTAAAATGAAAACAAATGAGTGTGTAAATAAATGGCGAAATATTTATCTGGAATTATAATAATCGGGAAACACAGCATAGTCGCTATTTTTTTCATAGGTTATTTGATTACGGTATCAGTATTCTAGAGGCCTTGATAGTACTGAGTCCCGCAGCTAGACATATGACTTTTGTGAGAACGATATTTCATTAAAATGTAAGTGAATAAATCTTTCTTCTATCATGAACAACGAAAAGCGAGTTTTAACAACTTCACATTTATATTAAACGGCTATATATGATAGCACATTTGTTCGATAAATAGTTGAATTACCTGAAAACTTAGTAAAGTGGCGTGCGAACAATCGTCAAATAATCGAAATAAACATTCGGCTATAAAAAATTAACATTATAAAAATTTTTCACGTATCGTTAATCCAGTTAATCGTCATGCGTTCATTATCTTCATTCAATTAAAAGTGAGAACAATTTAAGTAAAATCGTTAATCGATTATTCAATGCAGAGAATATCGATTTGATCAGCCGCAACTCTATACGGGATTGTTATTTTACAATAATAAAAATATTTAGAATAATTATGACTGTAATTTTTTTATTAATCATTATCATTGGTATTAAACCAAGAAAATGGACAATGAATTATATCGGTTAATTTACTACATAATTATGTTATTGATAATACTGGGCGCCATAGAAGAGTTGGATAAACGCTCGACTGAGAAACAAGCGTCGCGAGTTCGATTCTAGCCCATTGCAAAATGAGTTTATGCACAAAATAAAACAAATATATTTCAATTTTTTTTAAACGTTAAAATATTTCACGGGCTGCCACTGAAATTGGTCCACGCAGTGTCTCCATAAGATATAGTCGCACTAAAGAAGACACATTCTATACAAGCCGTTGGTGCTAAAGATATAATTCATTGATGACTACGTAGTCGACTGTTCTAACCACGTGAAGTAAGCATTCAACATTACTTTTCAAGTGCATAAAATTTATGATTAGTGTTTATTATCCATATTCAGAATCATATAATATTCCATAGAAAAGTCCTTCATTAAAAGTTTAAAAAAATAAACGGTGCGTTGGTTTCCTTAAATGAAACAATATATTTGAATTAATTTTAAAATATACTCATAATAGTTACAAAGATTATTAACTATTAGACGAGGGTGCCTTCCCTTGAATCACTCGGGAGATAATGAAAAGGAAATAATATATTTTTATGTCATCCCTTTTGGAACAGGTGGATTTAAGATAAGTAGTTCGATTGATATTTTAGGTTTAAAAACAATGTGGAATGCAACAAAACACGTGTCACAATAGATTTTTTAAATAACACTTTATATCAAGTAAAATATAAGTAAACACAAATTTGAAATTAAAATCAGTTCACTATTTTTTTTATGTTAGTCTTACTTGGTAGATACTACTATTTCTTAAAATCAATTGTGACGCGTATTTCAATGCATTTAGTATTTTGTTCAAACACCGTATGTGAAGCTAAGTCTAAATTATCGAGTTGTACCCTTGGGACGTTTAAGGGTGAATTTAGAGGGGGTAGGAGTTATTACTTTTTTTTACTTATTGATGTATTTATTTTATCAGTGGGAATATAGAAAATAGAGCGGAGGCATTAGTTATTGTCATTTCGTTAATTAATAATTCAGTTTACTGTAATCGTATTTCATATATTGTGGGTATACTGACAAACGTTATCACGAAAATATGCTATTTTGACTTAATGGTGCATATTATAATGTTTTCAACGTTCTATAAACTGGCAAAATACACTTAGTACTTTGAAATGTCATGTTTATTTGATTTTTAAAAGTAAATTCAACTTTAAGTTTAATAGCGGGTATTTTATCCGGGCTAAAAGCTTTAAATAACAGGGATTTTAACGTTTTTTTGTTAATATACATATTTTGTTTAGTTTATAAAAGACTAGGTTAAATTGGGTTATATTAGTCAAATGACATTTTAATAGGTTAGGTTATGCTTCTGGGTTAAAAAAAAAAGTGTTCACAACACACATGAGTACATAAAGGTGGTTACCATATTAAGTGGTTATTTAATCTGGTGGTTAGAAGACCGACTGACAAATTCGTACGATAATCACGTCTTGTAGGTGACGTTTGATGAGGGTTCAAATAACTATCAATTCATATGTGCGATAAGAATATCAAAGGGACAAAACTAAAAAAAAGCATGCCTTAATGATCATGTTTTAAAGCTGTTTTTATTATTGGTGTCTTAATTTCATACAAAAAATGTTAAGAGATATAGTGGCTTTGACCCTCCTAAAATATTGTGGATATTTTGTTGCATTAATTTTTATTATTTTTTAGTGATTATATTTTAAACAATGTAAGGAGCTTTTGCTGTTTGAAATCAGATTTTTGAATAATTTACTTCATATCTTAAAAAAGGGTACCATTATAATTTGAGTGAATTCAATAAGTGGTATTTACAAATTCATGCCAGATTCAATAAATTTAGAATTTAAAAAAAAAATATGATAGAGTAACAAATTGTGCAGATATGAAAGTAAATCTTACCAACGCTATAGGGTGCTTTTACATATTAGTATTGCAAAACAGACGTGGGTTGTTCGTGAACAACCGGATCAAAATGATTCAGTTCAAATGAAATAGTTTTGAAATCAAATTTTACTTGGTAAATACCACTATTTCTTAAAATCCATTGTTAAACATATTTCGATGCATTCACCATCATTATCAAACATCGGTTTTTGATAATCATGCTGAATAGCGTCATCAGTTGAAAAATTTGCAAAGATTCATTCCGAATTAGTTCCCAAATATTTTTTGGAGAGAGCCTAAAATAATATTTTTTTTTATGAACTGCTATTATTTAATATGTATATTAAATTTTGAATTCCGACACAAAAATCCGACACAAATATTTAAAAAAAAATCAAAACATAAATAATAAATTTTGTAACAATTGTTTTACCTAGTTATGTCATTTTATGTGAAGATTAAAAGGAATGATGGTCCTTATATAGCTATACAATTCTAGGTACCTACATAAATAATAGTTTGAACATGTCCAATAATAATTTACGAGAGAAAACACCAACTAGGCGAAACAATTTAACAAAATTAATTTTTTGTTTTTTTTTTTAAGCAATAAAATACAACTTAGTGGACTAAAAAAAGCAATGTTTGATTTAAACATTAAATATATCAATTAAAATGGAGTTCTACAAACTATAGTCCAAATGCATAAATACTACTGTTATTTTTTATTAATGTATTACTTAGTAAATACCACTTTTTCTTAAAATCTACTGTGACACTATTTACTAAGTAATACATTAATTAAAAATGGATTTTACCACAAAGTGACTGCCGAATCAATAAATGAAATGACTTCCATTATATTTAACCAGTCGATTGGTTGATCAGACACTGGATTATTCACACTACGGATCACACATAAATATAATATGTAGGTATCTCGACTTTAGATGGAACATTGATCGTTTTTTATATAAATGAGAACGAAGCCTGGGCATCT
Source organism: Brachycentrus maculatus (assembly GCF_059751285.1). Classification (NCBI taxonomy): domain Eukaryota; kingdom Metazoa; phylum Arthropoda; class Insecta; order Trichoptera; family Brachycentridae; genus Brachycentrus; species Brachycentrus maculatus. The sequence goes on along the minus strand of NW_028280977.1, from coordinate 1,695,882 downwards.
CAGGGCTTACGACCTGGCAATTGGCTGTCTTAAGTGATCACTTATACACTTGTGTAATAGACTCAAATAATTTCTCCTAAAATATATGTGAACTGATTCGAAACGAATCTCTACACCAGCCGCCTGTAATATTGATATGTCAGCCGTAGGGCGAATTATCTAGTATCTGATGCAATATATAATATTATTTATCTAAAATTGTATTCACAGATAGTCAGGAAAGGTTAAGGGTGCGGACAGACGTGGGCGTGTGGTGTATGGCGCCAAGTCCCCCTTGTTAAAAACAATATGGTACAACCAACGGATAGGTTTAATTAGATTAGAGAATGTATACTGGCGCCATAAGTTCAATAAATATTTTATTTTAATTTATTTTGTCGGTATCGCTCGAATCAAAACTGCCGAAAAAGTTCAAAGCAAGTAAATAGATGTGTGCATACATCATATATAAGCAGAGCTAAATATCTTTATTTTAATACACATCGCAAATTGAGCACTGTAAGTGCTGTGAATATATAAAGTGAATTTTAGTATAGCGATATACATACGATCAGACAAATCACTGAATCATTCACGCTATGGATGAAATAAAAATACATTTTATAACTAACAAACGAAAGGGATCCCACAACAGTCCACATATATATGTTTTAAAAATTAATATTATTAACATAATATCATAACGGAAGAATGGTAAACGTTACACAAGTGCAAAAAATGATCACTTAAGCCAGCCAAATGGCAGATCGTAAGCCTGGGATGCTCAGACTTCCAACTTCTTTCGTACAAAAAACGATATACGAGTATGCTTCGTCAGGAGTTGATACACCCATAATATATTAGGTACCTAACTAACTACCACAAGTCGCAGTATGTACGAAGAACCTCCGGATTCGTGATCGTACAATCGAAATTAATATTTTTCTTCACAAAGAAAACATTAAATATAGACAAAGTTATCAATTTATCACGGATTGTGATTAGGTATCATTTCTCAATATTATTAATATTTAAAGCATTTACGTTGTGATTAGTCATTTTTACATATTTATTTTTTTACAAAATTTTTAATAATAATTGTATATGACCACTCACCGACGGTGAGTGGTCATATACAATTATTATTAACATTTTTGTAAAAAAAAAAATAAGATATCATTTATACTGATACAAGTCGTACATCATAAAAATAATGGAATATTTAAAAAAAATTATAAAATAGTCATTTAGATTACGTTTGTAATCCATTACGCTTTTATCTTTTACTGATGTTTATTGAAGATTTAAAAAAAATACAAATTAGAACCAATTACTATTCCTGATATCTCTATCTCCCTCCCTCTCTCTCTCTCTCTTTTCCATCTTTATATGTATAAGGACATATTTTTTTCTTTGTGCAAGTAACATTAATTCTTTGAATTCATTTATTTTCAAGTGTTTTTTTTGCAGCTGAATATACGGCTTCTCTGGACTTTTGTATACTTAGCTTTAAGAATAGATTGCCTGCGAAAGAATTTAAGCGTGCGTTAGTTTTACGGCGTTAGATGCAGCAACCCATGGTCACAACTGTCACCGAGAAAAGGCGATTCAGTTGGCTAAGCCATGTACTTCGTATGCCTCCTGAGAACTGCCATCAAGCTTGCCTCTCTTCCGAAGCATCAGGATCCCGTCGCCCAGGATGTCCACTGCTGACAATCCCGGCAGTTTTCATCTGAACTTCAGCGCGCGTACCTGCCTGGGGATGGCTTGTGCACTTCATATGCTCCATATAGGGAGCGGATATGGATAAAAAATATTTGGCCTTCATTTTTATGGTTATAATTAATTCTGTAAAAATTGAGCCGTAATATGATCGTCATATAATTATGAAAGATGTATACATAGTGCTTATCATATTGTAAAATGAATTTTATATTGCCTTGCTTTTAAGGCTCAATATACGATAAAGTTCAACTCGATTTTTTTTTACACTCAGGTAACATTAAAAGTATGTCTTAGAATTTTTTACTTAAAATACTGTTTTTGCATTAAAAAAAATAAGTTTTTCTTCGAAATATATATATGTTTAAAAAAAGTGATTGAGAAAAAAGGGGTTTAAAAATAATACGTAAGTATTTTTTTCAATAAATCGCGGATATACTGGCAAAAAACCTTAACTCTAAAATATGACATTTTTACTTAATGATGCAGATTATAATGTTTTTAACGTTCTATAAACTGGAAAAATACACTTAGTAGTTTGAAATGTCATATTTATGTGGTTTAAGATGAGAAATGGAAATTACTCAACGGGAATTTCATATATATGACTTATGTTTAAAATATATTTTTTTAATAAATATACATATACATTAAGACCAGTACTCTCTTCATACATTGTAGATGATGTGTACATTTATAATAAAATTGTGATATGGAGCTACGTAGATCTCTGTTCGGATTGAGAGGGCCGGTAGGTGGAGAGATTCGTCTCCAACTTGACATGGCGTGTTATTTAATTTGACGGCGGTAAGATTATCTCGTTGTGTCAAGAAAACTCAATGTAAAAGAATTCAAATGACGTTTTAATATCTAGAACTGAGCCCCGCGAAGGTATCTTTACATGCAGTTGACTTTCTTTAACCTTAACTCATATTTATGTTCTACCAATCACTTGTTCACGTGATTCATATGACGAATCTTGTATCTTATTTTATGTGAAAATATTTAAGCCTTTCTCGCAAATAAAGAATTCAGAAAGCGGCCGGCTGCGAGAGTCCACACGTCTATCCACGACGATTTTTTAAGAACATATATCGAAAAAAAAAATATAGGTATTTTTAAACCCTTTCTTATCTCTCAATCTCTCATTTCTTTTAAAAATTTTATGATTATTTCAAGAAACACTTATTTTTCAATACAAAAATGCGTTTTAAGAAAAAAATAAATTGCGTAAAATGTCACCTGGGTTTAGAGGAAATTAAGTTGCGACTTATCGAATACTGGGTCTTAATCATCCATACTCAAAGGTACCTCGTGCATTTTATAACCAGCTGATTGTTACTTGTGCGATATTGTATGGTCGCCCCCGCATCTGCCAAAATGTACCGTTTGCTTTGCTTTATACGACATTATTGTGTCTCATACCCCTTAATTTATTTGACACGTTTTGATTCATTTCGGCTATGCATTTCGCTAAAAGGTGTTGATAAGAAATCGGAAGCGTTTACATCTACGAGTATGTTTTTCATTTATGTATATATATATATATATATATATATATATATATATATATATATATATATATATATATATATATTTATATAAATATTTATATGTATAAATATATACATATATATATATATATATATATATATATATATATATATATATATATATATAT
>NW_028280977.1:537500-560000 GCF_059751285.1 Brachycentrus maculatus | reverse complement strand
AATGGAGATATTTAATTCTTTTGTTAGCTTGAATATTTTTATCAAAAACGCGGTATTTAAATAGCCCTTGTCACTTTTCTTGAGACTTACCTCGCATTTTGACAAAGGTCAAACAACCCAACACAAGTAAGATTAATTTATCAAAGTGACTTATTTATTTACTTTGCACGAATCTCTTTGATCTGAAGCATCAGCTTACGAAACTTCATCTCCTTTATCTCAGAATATTTGAGTCTTCATAAAGCTCTTGTCACAACAGCCTCCTCTCCAGAAGAACCATACAATGGACCGCCAGATGGGGTGATAACACACACAATACCATTGCCATTCCTCGCTCGTAAAATGACGTTGAATTGTTTACCGCAATCGACTTCACGGATCTTCGTTTGCTTTGACGTCAACAAAAACTTGTCCCTTCACATAAAATAGGTTATTTAAGAATAAAATACCAGGCCTTTATTTTATCCGTCCGCCTCCGTAGTGTAATGGTCAGCACGCTCGGCTACCGTTCTGGAGGTCCCGGATTCGATTCCCATGGGGGTAAAATAAATATAAGTGATTTTTTCACTCTAATATTTATTCCATATTACCCTGAACGGCTGATCACCTTTCCTTCATGTGTTAACGATCAAGATAACACTGCGTTTGTTTGATGCAGTGTCCTATGCACCATTGGGGTGCGGATAAGGGTTTGAATGAAAAAAATATTTTATACTTCGATATTTTGAATGTGCCCTACCGAACCTTCAAAGGACATAAATAAATACTAGTTTTAACCTCCAAAGAATTATTATCAATATATATATAGTACAGATTTTTAAATACCGATGAAGCATATTACGGGACGGGAATGTGGAAATCTTGGGGATTTGCAGAGTTTATACCTATCATCGACTACTCTAAGTGATCACTTTAAGCATTTGTGAAGCGTTAAAAATTCAGCTCCCGGTTAAATTTTTTAACATTTCCTAAAAAGTAATGGGGTATTCAATCATGAGCAGATTAATAAGCAAATGAATGAGCGTATGTTATAAGTGTTTAATATCACTGAATTCCATTTTTCTACATCTAATAAATAAATCGCTTCGTCTCCGTTGATACATTTTTAATATATCTTGATTATTTATCAAATTCATCTTATGTCACATAATTATGGGTATTCATATTTTTTTTATTGATATCGCATCACAGATTTTAGAGATATATAATTATAATATCCATCGTGTGATCAAATCCAGTATTCGTGTACACGTCTTTGAACACGCTCAAAATATTATTGAAACAAATTGTGCGTAAATTTTACAACTACTGTCGAACAATCGACTAAGTTTAAGGGCGTCGCGCGTCATTACTGCTCGTACATATGCGTAATGGTACAGCATAGATTTGCGTAACGCTTCTACTGGATAATAAATTTATCTTTGGTAGATTTAATATAAGATACGTGATGAAGCGTTACGAAAGTGAACGTAATATTTATATTATTCTGAACGTTTAAATACATATGTACCCACTGTACGTAACACATTAAAGGACGGTATATTTCACTTTTAGGAAAATAACAGAAGTCGTCAAATATTGTTGCACGTTTTTTTAAGCAATTTAAACAAGGTTTTTGTATAATAAAACATAGCATAATATGGTATGTTTTATTATACAAAAAAAGGTTTCTTTTATTTCATTGAAATACACTTAGAACAAAACAATGTATGTATTTTATTCCTATTTTTATTAACTACCTCTTTCCGTCTGGTTAAACGGAAAAGAATCAAAAGCAGATACATTTCTAACGTTTGATTTCAAATTCTTTGGGTATATTATATTTTATCGGATATTAAGAAGCATGCTGTCTGCCATGAACAATGTTTAAAACTCCCATGCAAGCTATTACTGACCAAAAATGATTTTCAAAATAATCTTGTTTTTACATGTCACACGTAAGTATGAGTACGAACACAAATATCCAAATGCAATACTTTCAAAAATTCAATGATGAATAACTTAAGGATATTTATGATTTTGATGAGACGAAAAATAACATTTTTATTTATTAATATTGAGAAATAAAAAAACGCGCATATTAGAGTGCAATATTAGTCAAAAATTCAAAGGAATCGGCGGATAACCTTAGAGAATATGTAAAATTATTAACAAAGGAACAGTTGAAAAATTGTACATAAGTATATCTCATGTAAATCGTTACAGACGTAGTCACTTTTATTCATAAGTATTTTTGAAAGAAATTAATACTTCACGTTAAGGAACCGTGCCGTAGATTACCTTACAAATAACTGATAACAAAACTAACGAGTGTTTCAGTTCTTACCACCGCGCCTGTGCGTTGCCTTAATTTCCTGCTCAACATCCGCGGGGTTAAAATTTAATGGCTGAAGTGAATTATTTTATTTAGAGTTCTTAAATCACCTCATGTACTGAAAACTTCAAATACCCGCGTTTTTTTAATATCTGTGACAGGTAAAATCAAGTTCTTTTGACCGCAATGGCAGCGCCGTCTTTTGAACGTAACAGCAATATACACGCTCTCCATTATTGCTCATGATGGACAGCGTTCTTCTTGACATCAGCTTAAATATTTCATACCCATAAGCATTGTAAAAATCAACATATACATTGTATGCTTTCTCTTTTTTTTATTAAATAAGACTGAGCCTCAGCAATGCGTGGCTGGCACAGCTAGTATATTAATATAACATGTGGTTGCCAATCAGGATAAAAGCATTTAACGTTCTCGCTTAAAAATCCCGTAAATATTTCGGAACCAAATCGTTTACCGGAAATTTACAATCCAGCCTCCCTTCTTCAGCATTACGCTCCCCACTTCCGTTCACAATATTTTACAGTCACATTACCTTCTGACATTTCCTTTAGCTGTTACTTCTACACGTTAACACGTACATAAATACGTACGTATAAACACGAATACGTGCTGACGTTTGATTACTTTTTCGTTTTCATTTAAAAGCCCCCGGAACGCAGGCTTTAATATTTAATTTTGGTAGCGATTATTTTTCCATATTTAACTTCAACTTCTTCAGATCCTCGCATCAGTTGAGTACTTTTAACAAATATTTTATAAATGTAATTCATATGTATTTTTCACTGTCATTTGGATTTATTTATTTATTAATAAAATTTTGTTCAGAATATATGTATTTTGACGGCCTTATCATAAAAAATGCACCAATCATATTACAATACATACAATCATTTTTTAATCTACGGAATTCGATTGAGTGAGCAATAAGCACATACCAAAAAAACTTTCGAGTACCTACCTACAAATGAAATATAATTACTTATATAAGATCTCTTTGGGTTTTCAAAGAGATCTTAAATAAAACATTTAAAAGAGTTTTTTAAAAACATTTCATCTGTTCTACAACATTTTTTATACCCCGAAAAATAAAAATTAAAAAATACCCCCAAAGCCCTTACTTCAAAGGTTTATTACTGGTAGGTTTTGTAAGGGTAGAGAAGTTAGTTATAAAAAGTAGAAATCACCCACACCAATTGAAACTAAAGATTTCTTAATTCATGTTGAAATTGGCGGTAATCGAACCCTCGACGTCTGTTTTGCAGTCGTGCGTCTACCTTACATATTTTTAAACCCTTATTCGCACCCCAATGGTGCATAGGGCACTGCATCATATAACCGCAATCTTATCTTGATCGTTAACACATGAAGGAAAGGTGATCAAGCTTCAAGTACCCGTCCAGAGTAAAAGTGAATAAATATTGAAGTGAAAAAATCACTCATATTTATTTCTCCCTTCCTTGGGAATCGAACCCGGGACCTCCAGAACGGTAGCCGACCGTCCTGACTACGGAGGTGGACCTAACATACTTACTTTAATTTTTTTTAAATTTATTTTAGTATTACTCTGTTTACCTGTAAATTAACTAATTAAACAGAGGCGTTAAATGTTTTATTACAAAATTCATACCCCGTTGCGTTGGTTTGATTATGCTCGTATGTAAATGATGTGTACAAAGTTAAATGCTCATGTTATTACTCCTGATGTCTGCAGATAACACTTTCATTGCTCCGAGAATAATAACTCGGCACGCTTCACCCTCGATGAGAACAAATAGTCCGTTGTTAATTTAGTGAAGGGATTCGGCGAGGCTGTGCTTTGGCACCAGCCGGGCGACTCCGCCTCCTGGGCGCGGGGTGCGGCAGTTAGGGAAAATTTGCATTAAAACTAGGGAAACATTAGGCCCGCTATAGAATTCCAGGGCAAGCGCAAGACCATTAAAGTAAATACCGTGTTTGTTCATTGTGTATTTCATTCTGTAATGTTCGCTTAAATTTCCCTTTTTCTTGCAAAATTGTGATATTTTTAATTTAATATCGGATTTTGTATGGACAAAGAATTTAATTATTTTCTGTGATTACTTATGTACATCTTGTATATTCAGAAAAAAATATCTTCTTGCATAACATCTTATATTTTCATCTTGTATTTCATTTATTGATGTTCGCTTAAATTTCCTTTTTTCTTTGCAAAATTTTATATTTTAGCTTATTATTGGAATGTGTATGGACAAAAAAAAACTTTATTTTTCTGTGATAACTTAAATACATATCATATTATAAGGAAATATTTCTTCTTCATTTTCGTTTTATATTTCATTCTGTAATGCTTGCTAAAATTTCCTTTTTTCTTTGCAAAATTGTGATAATTTTAATGTAGTATTTTAGCTTAGTATCGAATTTTGTATGGGCAAAGAAAAAACTTTTTTCTGTATTAATTTATATACGTATTATGTATTCTAGAAAAAAAATGTCATGCGTTTCATTATGTAATGTTCGCTTAAATTTCCCATTTTCTTTGCAAAATTGGTATAGTTTTAATATAAAATTGTAGCCAATTATCAGATTTTGAGTCGACAAGGAAAAAAAACTTTATTTCATCTTAACAAAAACAAATAATTAGCAATAGGACTTGTTCATCAAAAATAGTTTTAAGACAATTTCTGTTCAAAAACAACAAAAAAACTGTTCTATCAACAATACATTTTATTTTTAATGCAAGTTTGCAAAAAAGCGATGAAAATATTGTTATTTATCGTCAAATAAAAAAAATATACAAACAACTTGTGAAATTAGAAAGTAAATTGGAGTATATACTCGTATTTATGAAATATGTCAAAATAATTCCAATAAGATAGGTAATAAAATACCCGTTATGCTAAGCAATATTTCATGAGTTGTACCTTTGAAAACATTTTTAAAAAAATTAAATTTCATCAAATAAATTCATTTGCATACAAACGCTAATTTTTATCGTAATGGAATTGATTCCAAGTAGGTAGGTACTGAAATACGTGTTAAGCTCAGTAAAATTTCATGATTGTTAGGTACTTTGGAAGAATTTTTAAAAATTCTATTTGGTTGTACTGTAACATTCAAGATATCCGACGTGTTTTCTGTTTATCTTCTCATGTTGACAAAACTTGGGTTTTAGCACTCGATAACCATTCGCGCTAAAGTTTCTTCGAGTGAAAATAAACCATTGTTTCTACGTCAAGTTAGTGCAGTTCTTGTTCTGTTAGTTTTAACTTTAAACTGCTTAAAGTTCTCTCGAGCATAGTATGGTTTCGAAAACCACTGAAGGTGTTGACTCCATTTCACGAAGCGAAAATATGACATTTCGATTTGTTTTTTTAACAAATTTAAGAAAAAAGTATTAATTAAACTAAACTCAGTATCATCTGTTTTGTTCTGCTGTAATCTTACCCTATAAACACCCTTACCCTATAAATAATGAATATTTTTTAATCACGTATTTTGTTCAGGTAGTAGAAGGATGTTTAAAAAATTGGAAACATAAAAAGGATTCTGAAATTAGTATTTTAATGGAATGTCTGATTTAAAGTTTAGATTGTACACATGTTTCTCCATATATTTTTTTTTTACTTTTAAAAAAATGATCAACCTTTGTAGGTACCAAGGTTATTTTTAGTCAGATTATTTTATGGATAAAATTTAATCTCACGAATGTTCAATAATTTATTATTGCTTAAAAATAATTTTTATTTATATCGGCTATCACCGATTATTATTTTATATCTTGGTGTCTATATTATTTCGAAAGAAACAGTGTACCTTGGAGTGTGATAAAATTTGGCCTTAATTATTTTTTTAATTCATATTAATTGTAGCCTTAAGGTATTATTAAGATATCAGTTTTTTTATTCGCACCATATCGACTTTGAGGAGATATGAATTTTTAATTTGGATTTTGAATGAGTAGAAATGTAGCAAGATGAATAGCGCACAACACGGAGAGCATGAATCTGCTTTAACCCTTTATACTGGTGATACATTTCTGCATATAGCTAGAACACCTCATTAGGAACATTAATATTATGGAAAATTATTAGTTTATTAGGCTTTGGGCATTTTTTTCATGTTCCTAGTTAAATAAATTACTGACCGCTTCCGTGGTGTAATGGTTAACGTGTTTAGCTACCATGCTAGAGGTCCCTGGTCTATTAACAGGGGGGGGTGAAAATAAATAAAAAGTGTTTTTTCACTCTAATATTTATTTAATATTACCCTGGACTGGTCTCTGAAGCGCAGGAGTAATCACATTGTATCAATTTAAGTAACGATCAAGATAACGTTACGTCAAAACGATGCAGTGCTCTATGCACCGTTCGGTGCGGATAAGTGTTAGAATAAAATGTTTTGTTTCATGAAAATGATGTTTTTTTTATTTTTTATATCTCTTTTCACTTCCGTAAAATTTTATATAAATAACGTTATATTCTCTCACAGTAAATTATACATTTAATACTTGGAACATCCGTTCATTTGTTACATACGAGTAGCACTAAATACTAAAAAAAATAGCTGTTTATTCCGTTTTGGGATTCTTTTCCGCCCGCGGCGGCCCTGCCCACCGGCGGAAATTGCTCCAATCCCGACGGCCTTCCAGTGATGACGTAAGCATTTCGCCTAATTAGGACCCTCCGCAGTACGTCCCACCCTCCCCACATTCCGACGCCGGGTTAACTAAAGGCCAGCGTCGGAAAGCGATAAACCTGCATTTTGTATTAAGCACCCCAAATCCCTTGCTGATCGAATATAAAAACAGCGTGAAGCCGATCCATGATCGGAATAAGGCAGCAGGCCTCGCACCAAGATGGCGTTAAATGTAATGTTTATAGCCAGCGCCTATTGGCACTTATGTCTGTGTTTATGACCCGAATTATCATTTCAGTCGATATAGGATATAGCTAGGCTATCGAAAATGCTGACAGTAAGGTGATCTTCCTCTGTTTACTTTACACTAAAACAATGTCGCCATTTCGAAAATGCCCATCAAATTTAATTTTTAAATTTTTACAGGGAATATGTAGCTTTCGCCTAAAATTTTTAAAGAGAACGTTATACGAGTAGTACACACTACTTTTCTACTTAGTGATACTTGGTAAAGAGATGATATTTCAATAGGTAAATCTTTATTTTTTTGGCATCTCAACGTAGATGAAAAAAAATGAAGTCTGCAAGAAAGAGTTATTAAAAATTTAAAATACAATAACTCCTAAGTTAGTCACAGATTTGTGAAAAATATTTGGACACACTCAAAATGGTGAGAAATCTTTCTTTATAGAACTTCTCTTTTAAAAATTATATAAAATATATATATACTTATATATATATATATTTATATAATTTTTTTTTTAAATATATATAAACAAATAAGCAGAAACTTATTCAAATACTATTATTATAAAAAGTTTATTCGTGTATTGCTCGAAAAGTCAAATATGTATGTACGTTTTATGTACGAAATATATACTTAAATATTCTTAAACGTTTTTAATAAAGTTTGAACAAGTTCTAAAACTTGTAAATATTACTTTCGATAGTCACCAAAACTTACGATAATAGTATAAACGTGTTCGAGAAACTATTAAAATGTATTATATTATGTAAATTATCTGATATTATGATGTGGAAACGCAAAACTTTGTTTGGCGTTTTCGTATAAGTCTGTTTTTATTTTTCAATATCTGATAATAAGCACTCCCCTTTTATTTTCACGCAAATTATACTTTATGTAAACTAATGCTCGTAAAAGTTTAACGTTGTGTGTCAAGATTACAGACAACTCATTCCACAGAAAAATATTGGATATGTAGTTTTATACAAACTATAACAGAGGACATCATTTTGGGTGTATTTTTATTCACTAATCTAGGTTTAAAAATATTGGATATGTAGTTTTATACAAACTATAACAGAGGACATCATTTTGGGTGTATTTTTATTCACTAATCTAGGTTTAAAAATATTGGATATGTAGTTTTATACAAACTATAACAGAGGACATCATTTTGGGTGTATTTTTATTCACTAATCTAGGTTTAAAAATATTGGATATGTAGTTTCATACAAACTATAACAGAGGACATCATTTTGGGTGTATTTTTATTCACTAATCTAGGTTTAAAAATATTGGATATGTAGTTTTATACAAACTATAACAGAGGACATCATTTTGGGTGTATTTTTATTCACTAATCTAGGTTTAAAAATATTGGATATGTAGTTTCATACAAACTATAACAGAGGACATCATTTTGGGTGTATTTTTATTCACTAATCTAGGTTTAAAAATATTGGATATGTAGTTTTATACAAACTATAACAGAGGACATCATTTTGGGTGTATTTTTATTCACTAATCTAGGTTTAAAAATATTGGATATGTAGTTTCATACAAACTATAACAGAGGACATCATTTTGGGTGTATTTTTATTCACTAATCTAGGTTTAAAAATATTGGATATGTAGTTTCATACAAACTATAACAAAGGACATCATTTTGGGTGTATTTTTTATTCACAAATCTATATTTAAAAATATTGGATATGTAGTTTCATACAAACTATAACAAAGGATATAATTTTTGGTGTATTTTTTATTCACAAATCTAGGTTTCTCCAATCCAGTTATTTTTTTAATTTTTGTATCTCAATATAGATAAAAAATAATATGAAATGCTGCATATTTATAGGGCTATGACAGGACATAAGCCCTTTTAATACCCGGGGTCACCAAATGAATAACAGAGGAAGCTAACATATACCTATGTAGTATTTTCAAGAAACATATCCACGCATTGCATTTTCCCGGAACATGACTACCTTGCAGTGGTATTTTTTAGAATAATTATAGTGTTTTACTATACATACACATTGTATATTCAATAAACGGGTATATGGAATCATATCTATTTTCTTATTATAAGCGCTCTTGAGGTTGTCTTTTGCCAAATAGCGCTGCATAAATTATCAATATATATTGTTATTATTATTATAAGAGTGAGGTGATTCGAAAATTAGCATCAAATTTGCTTCCGAAAGTTATGCTATTATATTTGATTGTTCTCCGAGATGTTTATCTAATTAAGTAATATTTATTAATGAAAATATCTCGCCTCCCTCTCGGGATGGCGTTAAGGTTTGTAAACTTATTAAGTATGACAAATTGGAGACAGTGACAAGGAATGAAACTTTGTTGAATTGCCGCATACTGGGGGGAAATAAATTTTGTCTTTATCACTCAAAGCCGACATTGCTTGTGAAAATATAATAAGTTTTCCGCCCTCCGTATTTGGTTATGGTAATAATTTAGTTTGTTTCTGTATCAAACTTATTTTAATATATCTATCCCAACTTTCCCCAACTTCGTAGAATAATGGTCAGCACGCTCGGCTACCGTACTGGAGGTCCCGGGTTTAATTCCCAGGGGGTGGTCAAATTACTGATTTTTACTCTAATATTCATTCAATATTACCCTGGACTGGAACCTGAAGCGCAGGGAACACAACTTTAAACAACGTCTTATATCAAAAATCGGCAATTTGCAATGTGCATGTTTTTGGAATGCCCAAAAAATGTACTCTATCCCAGCAAAAACGGCATATTTTTAACTTAATATTTACCCGCTAAAGGGCAGAAAGTGTTGTTTTTGCATTTTAAGGAAAAGGTATTGTTTACTTATTTTATTGCATAAACTAAATATTTTTCAAATGGAGAAAAAACCTTCAGGTTTTACCTAAAAAGATCAGTTGCATCGTAGAAAGTTCAATGAGTGGCTTAATATTTATTTTTAATACATTTTATTATATACTTAAACTTTAAAAACGATCATCTGAAAAATCATGTTTTTTGATACATGACGTTGTTGAAAGGAGTGAGCGACATGTCAAAAATAATACAAAACAAATCAAATCTCGTCATTAAAATACATTTTAGTGGCAATTTACATATAAATATAATACAAATTTGCCATGTTTTCAATTTCCGCGGGTTCATTTTAATAAAGCGTTTCTTTTTGTATTCAATCTATGACAATGGAATTAAGTCGGTTGAAGTATTTCATTTTCCGTTAACATTTTACGTATTATTTAAACGCCAGCTTTTTGGGAATATTTTTTAATTACTTCTGTCTCGTACCGATTTTTTTCAAGTCATGACAATTTTAATGACCACCTGATTCATATTACAAATTTTAAATACGTTAATCTTTTGGACAGCTTTTATCTTTTTTACGCTTCGCTACATTTGACTTTCATCTGAAAATTTATATCCTACATTTAAAGTAATAAAATTGTATTTTTAATGTGTAATAAAGAAAATCTGGTACTCTTATTCTATATGATATATGTTGCTTTTTTTACATTAGAAATGTGAATTTTTCAGTTACCCGATTGGGATGGGCTCATTTTTACTACTACTTTTCTGTTTATATTTCTTTCCAGCTTATGTTTTTAATGTTAAATTTAAATATATATAAGGGCCTCGAAATTCGCAATACACGCCAAATTTAAACACTAATTGGCGTGATAAGCTTTTAATGATCAGATCCAAAAACAGAAAAATAAAATGACATATTTTAAAGATTAGTTTTTAATTCAATCCACGATGTCTACTCTATATTTATCATTAATTAATTGCTTTTGTTTTTTCTCCATTTCACCCTTTTTCAATTTATTCAAAACATTTGTTTGCAAATTATAGAAACCGTACGATAAAAACCATATTTATCAAAATAACTTCTTTTTTTTTAGTTCTTTATAAAATTATCCTTGCCTATTTGTACTAAGGATTTATAGATATTTAGTTTTTAAATCTTGAAAATGATAATGAATGTGTGTAATAAATAATAAATTATAAGGTTGATAAGGTTGATCCCTAAAAACAATACAATAGATACAATGGATTCAATATGTTATATAATATATATTATATAATATATATTGGATAATATCAGTATTTCAAATAAAAATCTGGAAAAGCAAATATTGAATAATCGCATTTTATACAACTTTAGTAATGAAGTACCTACAGGCAAACAAAGGATGTAAGTGGGTTTAATGCATTCATTTTACTCGAATTTAGTACATATACTTAAGTGGTAGATGGTGTGATAAATAAAAGTGATGAAACGTGTATTCCTAATAATCGTTATTTATCTATGAAAATGCTAAGGAATGACGACCTGGTTTTATGTTGTAGTAATAAAGTATCTAAGTTACCATTTGTTCTTGAAAATATTCACTAATTCATTTACCTGGAAAGGAGACCTTTCTACTGTGACGTCAGTTAGTAGATGTGACACAGCATTTTATCTTTTGACCCTAAGTTAATGAAAAATTGCGTTTTGATTACATGTTTGTATTTCGATGCACTCAATCATATTTGTTTGTTTGACAACGAGAAATGTTTCAATTCAGGCGGCATGCGGCAATTGAATGAATTTGTATTAATTGAAATACAGCCCTTTGTTTTCGGAATTTTTTTAATACACCCCTTAACTTGAATATTTTTCAACTCGAATTTTAATTCAGTGGGAACAATATTGCAATTCCGAGTGCCCCAGCCATCGCTGATATTGCATTTTTTCCAGACAGCAATAATGTCCTTGACTCTGAGCTCCTTTATATTGTCTGGAGCAAAGGACTGATCGTAGTATCCTTATTTTATCACTGTTCCTATACGAATCTGTACCCTATATTCATATAAAATGCTTAAAATGTAAACATACTAAAATTATCTTCATTTCGATGCAATGCCAAGTATTAGTTTTCAGAGAAAAATCTGGGACAACATCGGTAATTTGTCCAGGGAACCACACAGAAAGTGCATACATTTACGTTACATGGCAAACGGGAAGCGTTCTAATTCACAGATCGTAAAATCCAATCCATGATTGGACTTACATTTAACTCTCACAAACTCTCGACCAAACACAGCGTCAGTTAATATAATATAACGCACATGGCGTTCAACGTGTTAACCGAAGATCCTTTTTAATGTGAAGGCAATACGGTTAGTTTCTAGTTTGATGTGACATTCCAGGGCAACCCTTGCGTTAATTATAGTTGCTTTAAAATCAAAACCTTGTACTTGTTGATAAGTAATTGCTGATCGTACTAACTGTATAATTCAATACAAAACAAGAACAAATAAACTATTTCTAATGCTCGGTTATTTTTCTCTTTAAAAATCTATCTTTTCCACAAAATCACGTTTTGCGAATAAAAATATTTCTAAGTTATTTTATGTTTATCCGCTACGCTACATTTTAAGTGACAAAAATACTAAAGATTACTGTAAACTTCAATAAAAAACGTGATTTTTTCTGATAAACGGCCAAATTTCGTTTTGTATATTTAACAAAAGTAATCTTTTCACAGAAATACGTTTTGTAAAAGATTTCAAATATATTTTACGTTTATCCGCCTCCAATAGTACTTCGGTCGCTACATTTTAAGTGACAAAAATAGCGTTTTTTTGTTTGAAAAGGAATTCGTTATGTATACAGAAATGTCACCCTCCCACCCTGTGATGTTATTCTATAATTTTATTAGCAGTTTCCACGGGTGACTGGGGATATGCTTTGTATTTTTCCAACGTAACGCCCTTGTGCAGTTTGTAGGTGGTACATTTAGTACGTTGGCTTTGCTCATACCGTATGCCTTTGTAGCGACCCGTATTCAAAGCTTTAATATTCACGTATGATGGCACCTCGGTAATTGCTCTTCCATAAAAATACTTGAGTAGCCTTTGATGTGTCTATTTTTCATGACATGTTCAGGTATATGAGGTGACATCTCGGATTTCAAAAAGAATATTACCAACTGAGCACAATTTACTCCCTTTGCTTTGTATTTACCTTGAGGCATAATTATAATCCATTGGACTCGTTGACTTTTCTCTCTTTGTAATTTGCGACCCTTTTGAACCATTTTCTGGACATAATGAGTTTGTTTAAATTTGTAGGATTTGTCAAATGGATTTTCCTTTGTTTAGTGGTTGGGTAGATGAATTATTTTAACTGATGAATTATGCAAACAATGGTCATTTGAAATATTTAAATTATTCATATTTCAATATTGTTTCATTAAATTTTCGTAAATAAGGTTTTTGGTATAAAGTTAAATTTTCAAATTATTTCATGATATTGTTTTCTTTACTGATAACATCAGGAAGGATAGTCGGTTATTAAAAACTTCGTCTTTACCATAATATAACCTCAAATTTAGTCACGAGGGTTCAATAATTTACTTCTGAGGTGTTTGAAACACCCGACACATATGCCTACCTTGTATCAAGTGATAAATACTCAACCTGACACTACCTACAATCTATGAATTTCTCCCTACATTAACTATAGTGTTGCAATTTCCTATTATTCGCTACTCGAAGTCATTACAGATAGAGTTTCCAAAGCTTTGTGTAGCATACTGCATCCCTTGTCTTTTGTCTTAAGTTCCGTTCTGCTTGTATTGTGACGACCAAGAACACACAACTTGGTGAAACGTGCCATGTTTTACAATGTGTATGTTTATATATAGTAGTACACCTAATCCTCGAACAAGTATGTTACGTGTTCTGTCTTCAATGTATTGTATTGGGTTTATGAGTTAAGTTGATATCGTGTTGGAGGTAGACTTATGTAGATAATACACTTGTTATTATAACTTACAAACAAACTTTTTTTAAGTACTAACTATCAATCTTAAATTTATTTATTTATGATATAGACTTATTTCAGCTTTTTCTCAATAGTAATTTAATAATATTTTTTGGTAATAATAAGTCTTGAGGAAGAAGCTGTTTGCTTTGAAAGTGATTGACTGATTGATTGATTGATAGTAATTATATTATAGTCAGAAATATACTGATTT
This sequence comes from Brachycentrus maculatus, assembly GCF_059751285.1. Classification (NCBI taxonomy): domain Eukaryota; kingdom Metazoa; phylum Arthropoda; class Insecta; order Trichoptera; family Brachycentridae; genus Brachycentrus; species Brachycentrus maculatus. Next base: position 545,765 of record NW_028280977.1, on the reverse strand, counting down.
CGTGACAAAGTTATTTTGTAAGTTATAAAATGGAAAATCACAAACCTAGTACATATATCAAATATTGACTTGTTTTTTATTTGATTGAAGTGCTTAAATTACGTCACTATCTTCGAATTACCAGCGTTTAATCTTCTACTGTCTGCTACCAATAGAGTATCTTTCTTGGAAATGATTTATACGATAAATATTGTCTTTTAATTTCTTCTTATACGAATCGAAAATGCTCTAGGGAAATTGATTATCGGCTACTCAAATAAAAATCGGTTTTTAATTAATGCTTCTTTTTTTCTTTGAAAACTTCTAAATATTACTTGAATATATTAATTTGATAGGGTTTATATATTTTTTAAATATCAACTATTTGAGGATGCAGTTAAAATACACAAACCCTTTCTTCATTTCATTTCAAATTTTAATTACAATTTGAATGTTTTGTAAGTATGTTTTCAATTTTCAGCATGAAAAGGTTCGATTAATTTCAAATCAACAGTTTTTGAGAGAAGTGCACACTCATTATAATAGCAATATAATAATAATGTTTGAATTGTAATGCTTGTCAATATTTGAAGAAGAAGACTATAAACTAATACGCTAGAATATAGACTTCCGTATCTTTCTTCATCTAAGCTGTGATTTCAAAATATAAAAATACTACCAAATTGGAGAAAACACAGATTTGTGAATAAGTATTAGGACACTCTCAAAATGTTGCGAATATATATTTTAATAATATTTATTACGTTGTACTCATATTAAAGCGGCATTTTTCATGACATATTACTACAAACTGACAAAATTTTATTATGTTTTTGAAAATGCGGTGAATTCAAGAGGAAATCCTCTGCAAACATTCACACATCAGTAAGCCGTGTTGATTGGAAAAATACCCCTTGCTTATTCAAAGTTGAAAGCCGTTTGAAACCTTCCGCTAACTTTTATCATTTATTTGTACAGATGTTGTTTTATACGCATTAAAACAAATTCGTATGCTAATGTTATGCTTTTGATGTACTTACGTATTTTAACGTGAATTTTTCCCCGGGGAAAATACTCTCGCAAAGTATGTGAGGCATGTACAAAATATAGCTTTATTTTTAGCGACGCTTCTGTGTCACGGTCGCTTTGAGCGAGATGAGCCCTAGTGAGTATTTATAGTAGGGGATGGGTTGAGGGGCTTCTCGGTCAGAGGTATTCTCACATGATTCATAATGATAACTAACTATCCGTGTTAGTTCATAAGGAACTCTCACAAGACGTAGTATTATATATGAAAAAATTGTGAAGGATATTGGTACGATAAACCAAGCTAGGACACAGAATGCCGAACCCTTTTCTAGCGGAACGGATAGCCTATTGACGACAGTCAACAGGCTACCTTCTCGAGAGGAGTTTTACGTGTTTTTCTTCCAGCAATAAGCAAATCCTGAGATGTTTCTCATTGGCCCACACTTGTTCATCCTTGCTGTTCCCAACACAGGTCAAAATAAAAGATACTTTTAACTAGAAAAATCATAATAAAAATAAAAAAATCATATATATATATATATATATATATATATATATATATATATATATATATATATATATATATATATATATATATATATATATATATATATATATATATATATATATATATATATATATATATATATATATTTATATATATATATAAATATATGTATATATATATATATATATATATATATATATATATATATATATATATATATATATCGCTCACTCCTTTCAAGAACGTCATAAATCAAAAAACTTGATTTTTCAGGAGAACGTTTTTAAAGTTTAAAAATATAATATAATTTATTAAAAATAAATATCAAGCCACTTATTGAACTTTTTACTGTGCAACAGATCTTCTTAGGTAAAACCTGAAGGTTTTTTCTCCATTTGAAAAATATTTAGTACGTTTAAAAAAATAAATAAACAGTACATTTTTTCAAAATGCAAAAACAACACTTTCTTCCCTGTACCGGGTAAATATTAAGTTAAAAATATGCCTCTTTTGCTGGGATATAGTACATTTTTTGGGCATTCCGAAAACATGCACATCTGAAAATTGTCGATTTTTGATTTATGACGTTCTTGAAAGGAGTGAGCGATATATATATATATATATATATATATATATATATATATATATATATATATATATATATATATATATATATATATATATATATATATATATATATATATATATATATATATATATATATATATATATATATATATATATATATATATATATATATACATATTATCTCTAATCTATCTTCTTTTTTACAGCCTTGTCTTTATTTCAACGTACGCAATTAAATTTTGAACGATTATCATGGACATATTTTATTTATCCGAATTAATGATTCAGAGAGGTCACTTGAGTCGTTTGTATTTAATTCATTTTGGTTTCCTCTTATACGTTATTAAGTAGGGTTTTGTCCCTTGTGGTGAAGCCACAGAATATTATTCTCAAGTACTAGATTCGATTTTCTATACTGTCACAGGTTGATTTATATTTTTATAAGCTTGATATTAGTTCCAAATACTAATAAATGTCTACTTCACGTTTAAAAGCTATCATTTTCTCAGAAAGCGTTCGTATTATTTTTAGGTTGAAATAAGCTTTATTCATTGGTATAATTTACGTAGATGATATGTCGTTAAAACTTGGATTATGTTATAACATCCTTGTAATGAAATGTTTGCTAGAATATTATTGGCTCGACGAACTTAAACTCGTTAACATTGAAAATTAATGTTGATGAGCACTTCATAAGTCCTTGCGATTTCAAAGGTATGTCAAGAATTTGTACGGCGTCGTGTTAATATGTAATTCTTAATTAGTTATATTATGTTAATATTAGTTTACCACGTTTGCTTAATTAATTCCTTTGGCATAATATTCACTTGCACACGGAGTTCATTAAAATCTTTCCACCCATAAATGAATCAAATATTTATCAAGCTTGAAACAAATAGAAGGATGAAAGTAGACTGAATGCAGTCGAAATGCGATCTCTCAGAAGAATGTGCGACAAAACGATGTATGATAGATGTACGAATAGTGAAATAAAGAAGGAATGCAAAGCTGAGATAAGCATTATCGATAAAATTAAGAAAGGTGTGTTGAGATGGTTTGGACATGTAGAACGAATGAGTGAGGAAAGAACGGTAAAACAAATTTATGAGGCGAATGTTAGCGGGAAAAGAAGCAGAGGAAGACCGAGAAAAACATGGCACGATCAGGTATGCCAAATACTTGAAAGTGGTCAGGTTAGGAGTCGTAACAATCGGCGGGTATGTATGAGGAGATGCATGAACGTGGAAGAGGCGAAGAATGTTTGCAAGGACAGAGTGGTGTGGCGCTCTATTCTCTCTGCCTACCCCTGCGGGGAAGCGGCGTGATGGTTAGTTAGTTAGTTAGTTAGTTAGAAACAAATAATTCTTTGCAAATACCGTTTTTAAGAATACTTACTAACTAAACTGACCTACCATTACGCTGCTTTTCCGCAGAGGTAGGCAGAGAGAATTGAACGCAACACCAATTTCTTTGCAAACAATTTTTGGTCCCTCGGCCTTCTTCTGTTCCTATTTCTATCTACATTCGCCTCATAAATTTGTTTGTATTACACGAAGTTAACGATGAATGATTATGAGAGTGTTATATTACCCTACCATAATGTTGACAATACTTTTAATATGCAAAATAAAATATTTACTTTTTGAGGAAGAACAATAATAATTAAATTGCATTAAGAAAACAAGGGTAACAACTAAGGTCAAAAGATGCATGATAGATTTTTTGATGGTAAATAAGGAAACAATGCAACGTTGAGAAAGGTATTTTCAATAAAATTAGGAAAGGTATGTTTATATGGTATGTGAATATTTCATTAATTGATTCGGCAGTCAGTTTGTGGTAATATCTATCCATTTTTAATTTAAGTCTTACTAGGTATCAACAAAACAAAACTTAAATTGAAAATGTGAATTTTTATTTCATGTACTTAACTGTTTTTTTTTCATTATTTTAAAGTCTTTTACACATCTCAATATATTATAATTACAAGTACAAAAAAAAAGTATATTAATACAAAAAAATATCCCACAAAGGCATGGCCTGTGTGTAGTTGTACTAATGTATTATTTAGTGCGCTGGCAAGAATACCATAGATATTATCAGAAATAAAATTTTATTTTAGTTTACCATTCACTTAGTTCCCAGCATTCACTCTCCTTTCTATAAATCACTGGAATGATTCTTTCAAGAACTCATATTTTTAAACGGATATTTGTTTTTGCACGTGTTTTAGGTTTACAAATGATAGTCTCCTGACGACACGAAAAGCGGCGTACTTTAAAGGAGTTTGATAACAGTTTTATGATGCCAGGATCCGTGGGCAATTTCCTTTAAGTCGATCCTCTTGTCCCTCACTAAGCTCTCAATCCCGAAAACTTTCCCATATTAATCCGACACTCGTCTGGAATTGCCGTCGTATAAAACTTTCTTATTTAAATTAACCCACTTTGTTAGCAGACGAAAATGACGATGATAATCGTTTCCTTTAAGTTCAATTGTTATATTATGGCGAATTTTAGTTTTCACGGTCGTTTCGAGATGCTATAGCAATTTTCAAAATGAATGTAAGCATTAAAAAATTAAAAAAACTTACCCTCACGCCGCTTCTTCGTAGGGAATATAACGCAATTCCAATCTGTCTTTGCAAACAATCTTCGCCTTTTTCGCATTTATGTATGTCCTCATACGCATACACATCGATTATTCCAACTCCTGAGCTGACCAAGTGTTTATAATACTTAAACCTGTCAATTTTTCATCACCACCAACCATATTCTCCTCATACATTTGTTTGAAAATATTTTCTTCAATCATTCGATTCACATTCCCAAATCATCTCAACACACCTTTCTTAATTTTATCTATAATGCTTATCTCAGCCTTCCATTTTTCCTTACAACGCCATTCATTATGGCAGTTTGCTCATTAAAATAAATTTTAATATGAATGTGAACAAAATATGATCACTTAATGTGACTTCCTATATTTTGGTTGTTATCACTCTCCGTAGTGTAGTGGTCGCCACGTTTGGCTACCACGCTAGAGATTCCGGGTTAAATTTCCAGGGGAGTCAAAGTAAACACAAGTAACTTTTCACTTGAATATTTTTTACCCTGGTTCCTGAAGCGTAGGGCTGATCATATGTTTAACGATCAAGATTACACTGCTTCTAAACGATGCTGTGCCCTATGCAACATTGCCGATAAGGGTTAGAAGAAGAGAAAAAAATAGTTTGGAAATATTTATGTGAACAAAATCTGATTCTCTTTTATTGAATAAATTTTTACGAAATTCGCACCAATTTAATTACACTCTACGGTCTGAAATTTAGCCTTGCACGGTGGATTGTTGAAATAGTATTTACGTGATTAATTAAAAACCTGCGCTGCCAGGAAATTGCGATCGCGCTTAACTATTTTTGTACGAACTACATCATTTCCTTTTAAAGGGTGTTTTCTGAAAGTTATCGATAATTTTTATTTTAATAAATGAAAAACACTGAACAACTAAAGTTAAGTAGATAATTTTGTCAATGGTAATATATATATATATATAGTTATTTTAAAATGGAAATATATTTATTTTTCATTAATTATTTGTAATTTCCGTACAATTTGTGGTCATTTGAAAAAAGGTTATTTTAAAATTATAATTTCGTACATTAGAAAAGTAAGTATTCTAGGGAAGGAGAGATTTAAAATATAGGAAAAAGGAGCTGATGCTGGGGATAGAGTGAAGGATGCATCAAATTCAATTTGATCAAATACAAGCCTAACAGCGAAAGCTCAACTGGCAATACACCTCGGAGTCCTGGTACCAACCCTAATATTTGGAAGTGAAGCGTACAGTTGGTAAAACAAGGATGAAAATGAACTGCATGCGGTCGAAATGCGATTTCTGACAATTTATTAGAAATACCTTATACAATGTAACAATAAAATTCTCAAAACAAGTTTGTGAATTAATTGAAAAATGTTCTCAGAGAAGAAAGGATATTTTTAATGAAATTTTATACCGGCTGACATTTATATCTTCACGGCGGGATATTTCATTCTTCGTTCTCAAGTTCCTGGAGTTGGAGGAATTCGTATTTACCATCTTTGAAATTGCAAAGTGAACCCTTGTCTCAGTGCACAAAGTATTCACTCACTAGATTAAAGTTCTTTGTCGGTATTCCATTTCTCTCTAATTAACTTTTATGTTCTATACAAGAGTCGTTAGTCTTTACGTTGTACTTTAAAAGACAGCACCAAGAAAGTTCTCTGAAGTATGAAGCAACATTATTAGATAATGTAATAGTTTATCGTGAAACAAAGTCAAAACGAGAAGCCATCCAGAAAATATAACAGAAAGTGTAAAACTTATCTTATTTATTCGATTTTTAATAATATAAAGGCGCAACTACTGTTTCTAGGCATCGATTACATACGGAAGTTACCGTTTTATCTTCGTAGCGTAGTTAACTGTTATTTTATTTTTTCTTCTTAGATCGTGATTTTTGTGACAATAGTCTTAAAATAATTACCCTTTTTAACAAAATATCCAACGAAGATTTAGTATTTTGTATTTTTGAAGACTGTAATATTACTATTTCAGCTACGACTAACAGCCCATCTTACTCAAATTTCGATACATTTATATATTGAAACACAGAAACACTTGACATTTTCTAATACTCACATTTCAGGGTTGACTTATTCACGTACTCAGAAACGTCTGTAAATATCAATATTTCAATGAATTATTAACCAAGTTTTTCTTTATTGACATAACAGTAACTAAAATTTAGAAACACTTAAAATATTGTTAGCAAAATAGTTTATTTTATCTTTTTGTCACGTGTCTGAATTAAATTTTAAATTAACTTGCTAGAAAACTGTAACGCCGTTTTTATGTTTGCCAACTAACCGTGAGCTGTATTGTTAAAAGTGTGATAACGATTCTACGACAAAAGGGACCAATTACTCCTCGGTACTGGGACCTGAGAGCGATATTACCAAGTAATTACACCAGTCCCGAAACATTAAGCGTAAAATATCACCTAAACGTTGTTTAGAAAGCAATAACAATGCTATTAAACAGGCTTACATTATATCCTGTTTATTATGATTTCTTTGTTTTAGCTTTATGTAGGTAAATCACATTACTATAAATCTATTTCCCGGTTAACCCAACCTGTATATTAAACATAATACTAACGTTAAATATCATATAACGTTCCCAACTATGTCGAAGGGTTCTATTGAATACGTTGTTTACTTTCAAAATATTGCCTCGTATTGAATGGTTGCCGACATTTATCGCTTCAAAAATATGTACGTTTGCGTATCAATATTTTCAGTACTTTTGCTGGCTAATCAACCTGTGTTTTTCACTTAACTTTTTAAACGATATTTATTTTACAGTGAATGCTTTACTTTTTTTTAAAGAAATAATCCGCAAAACCTTTATTTTTTAAGCTTTTCTGCAGGTACATTAGTAATGATTGGGAGGGAAGGTGTGAAAAGTACATTTTAAATACCTAGACATTTTATGCAATTGAAAATAAATCCCTCCCACTATTGTCCATGTTCTGACTAATCAAAAAGGAAAAATAAAATATAATAAATAATGAATTAAAATAAGAAACAGCTCCTACCCGCTCGTCATCCTTCACGTCCCAAAGACGCAACTCAAATATTTGACTTGGCTTCACATACGGTGTTTGAAAATGATGCGGAATGCATCGAAACATGTGTCACGATAGAGTTTAAGAAAAAGTGGTATTAACCAAGTAAAATTTAAATAAAAAATATGAGAAACTTATCTAGTTCTCAAATTTACAGTTTATTTTGTATTTTATAATTATAAAATGCAATAGTTGGATTAACTGAACTGAAAAACTATAGGAGTTCAGTTGACATTTTGGTATTTGTTATTTTTTTAAATAACGTTCATACAAAGCCATTTGAAACTTTATTAATAAACCGCAATCTCATTTACTTGAATTTATGTGATTGAAGATAATTATCATTCTTCTATTACTGCTTATTCAGCCTATTTCATCATGGTCTGTGTTTCGAAAACCACACAAGAAATATTTAATGATCATAAAATCCTTTTCCAAGAAAATACTTCTATATTCGTTAAACGAAGTACAATAAATATGTATATCCCAATCC